>NC_135812.1:58509420-58678152 GCF_964213995.1 Mustelus asterias | reverse complement strand
AGGATAGAAGGAGCTGTATGTCAGAGTTAATGCAGAGTGACAGTGGCTTTCTGCCACTCCTAGATCCACCTTCACATCAAGAACAGAGAGTGCATTGTTCCTGTCAGTGTATTCATTCAGAGCCTGTGCTAACCCGGCTGCTCCCAGCCTGAATTCTCCCACATCAAAGACTTTGAATATATGGAAATGACACCGTTGTACAGCGAGCATCTCCCACATCCACAGCGCAGGAAAACACAGACTCAAATGTCGACCAAGATACCTCAGCACCTGCCAAGCGTATAGCTCTGAAAGAACCAATTCCAAATGCAACATATTAATCCACTGTGCAAACTCCCAGATTCACCTCGCGCCCTGGAGCAACTCCCAAATTTGATCAGATCTCAATCCCGCAAAACCACTATTCCTAGATTTATTCACGGGGCACGGTCTGCTCCCAAATTAATTCTGCCGCTTTTAGCCTCCACATCCTGAACCTGTAACTCTGCTCCTGAACCCCAGTTCCCAAACTGAGATTGCCTGAAAAGATTCATTGTCCAACGAGTTTACACTGATTAAAATACAGCATTGTATTCATCAGCCTCGGAGTGCAATGTGACTGATGTGTGAACAGAATTGTACTCTCTGTAACACAAATCTTGTAATGTTCTCATCATTGAACTGAAACACCTCAGAGTGCATCCTAATCTCTGGAGAAAATGTGAATACCTGTTACAACAGTCTGAAATCTTTTACAATGTCTCCTTCAGATATTTTAACGAGTAAAGTATATTTTTGCCACAACAAAACCAATCCAGCTGCCAGTCCTGATCTGGATATTGTCAGCATGAAATTCAAACAGGTTGGTCAGGAATGCTCGGATAATCACTCACCCGGATGTCTTGCTGCTGGGAGAGATCTTCAATGCGTTCTTTTTTGAGAACATGTTGTGGGAGTTTTGGCCTTAATCTCCAGCGAATCTCTGTTACTCTGAATGGCTCTTACTGTGTCCGAGTGGGATACTCTATCCCTAGTGCACACACATGCACTGTGGCACATACACTGTGAGTGGTGTGTGCACTCCAAACTCCGAGGCTCAGTTAGAGCTGAGTTTTGTGGGAGGCTCCTTTTCAATGACAGATCATCCAAAGAAGACCAGGCACAGAGTTTCAGGTTCATGTGAAACTGGCGGAACAGGTTCTGTAGAGAATGTAACTGGGGAGTAGTAGCGTTTACTCCACCCAACTCAGACCAATGAATCACATTGCTACACAAAGTCCAAATAGCAGCAACACATGAGGCAGTCAGTCAGCTTTTATTAACCTACAGGAAAACGTTATGGAGGGTTCAACACTGAGCAGTGAAGGGGTTTTTGTTGGAAGTGGGGATGGGGAGGATTAGAGACTGAAAGAGTGAGGGGTAAATGTTGGCCGACATCAATGTTTATTTATTAGTGTCTCAAGTAGGCTTATATTAACACTGTAGTGAAGTTACTGTGAAAATCCTCGAGTCGCCACACTCGGGCACCTGTTCGGGTACACTGAGGGAGAATTTAGCATGGCCAATGCACCTAACCAGCACGTCTTTGGACTGTGGGAGGAAACTGGAGCACACAGAGGAAACCCACACAGACACGGGGGAGAATGTACAGACCCCACACAGACAGTGATCCAAGCTGGGAATCGAACCTGGATCCCTTGCACTGTGACGCAGCAGTGCTAACCACTGTGCCACCGTACCGCCCCGGGTCCCTGGCGCTGAGGCAGCAGTGCTAACCACTGTGCCACCGTGCCACCCCGGGTCCCTGGCGCTGTGAGGCAGCAGTGCTAACCACTGTGCCACCGTGCAAACTCCTCAGCTCTGCTTCAAAATACCACAGCTTCATGGGATCTTTTACATCCAGCTGAGCGAACAGACAGGGCCTCAGTTTAGTGTCTCACCTGAAAGATTCCTGTCAGCGGGATCACCCCCTCCTTTGGAGAACATCAGTGAACAGCCTGAGGGGCAATGTCAGGACTGCGGGAGGGGGGGTCCCACAGCTGTGAGAATAGAGAGGGTCCCAGAACTGTGGGAGTGGGGGTAAGGGAGGGGGGGTCAGAGATGCAGGAGGGGGTCACAGAGCTATGGGAGTTGTGAGGGTGGGGGAGGTCAGAGCTGTTGGGGGTGGGGGGGGGGGGAGACCAGAAATGTGCAAAGGGGAGGGGGAGGTCAGAGCAATGGGAGGGGGGGTGAAAGTCAGAGCATTGGGGGGGAGGGGGAGGTCAGAGCAGTCGAGGGGTGGAGGTCAGAGCAGTGGGGGGGGGGAGAGCTGTAGGAGGGGGAAAGTCAGAGCAGTAGTGGGGTTGTGGGGCGGGGGGGGGGGGGGGGGGAGTGTAATATCTTGGAATGAGCGGTGACCATGAAGTGAGTTACCGAGGAACGATTTATTAACGGGAATAACGATATACAGAGAAAGATGCTCGTGATTATTCTGACTCCAGACTGCCCAGGAGAGGCCGTTCTCAGCCTCAGGATTCACACGCTTTGACCCGATTGGCCAAATACATCACATGGCCCAGCAAAACCTCGCCCCTTGAAGGGGCTCACTACGACATCCCTCCCCCTTTAAGTCTCTTGTTAACATATACCGATAAACGTTAAACTATTTACAATATTACACCATAAATGAGCTCATTAGCACATTTACTACCAATAGAACTACACCCCACATAACCACCGGACTATGTGATCAAGTCAGTCAGTCAGGGGATTTCCTCTCACTCTGGGAGTGACTCAGTTTAATGGGAAGAGCCTCGACGGCCGGGGTAGATTCGGTTTAACTTACAGAAACCGGATTTCCAGCTTGGAAAGAGCCTCAGTGCCAATCACTTCTCCAGTTCCCATTGGAACACTTCCTCAGGCTGACTTCTTTCCATGCTGCTTTCAACAACAATGTCACCGGTGGCATACTCGGAGCGGGCTGCCCCACTGGCTCTCTGTGTGACTCCCTTCTCCTCAAGCGATCTAGATGCTCCTTCAGTATTTTCCCTTGAACTTTGACCATACAATACCGGCCCCGACCAGAACAACTCCTGGGACCCAACCCAGACCCATCCCAAAACAATTAGCATTTACCAGATCATCCACTGAGTGCTCTCTCAGGCTTTATTGAATGATGATATTTCTTTTTGCCTCCACCCTCCCCGCCAAATTTGCAAACACCAGGTCTAACCTGGTTCAAATATGCTGACCCATCGGAAACTCGGCAGGAGATAGTCCCAGTGGTCATGTGGGCTGTCGTTCTATAGCTGATAAGAAGATGTGCGAATTTAGTCTGTCAGGCTGCTAGTGGCTGCTTGAAAGTTTGCACAGCTGTCTCAGCCAATCTATTTGATGAGCGGGTGCTACGATACGGTACATATATATATGCTTAATGCCATTTGATCACGTGAAATGCTGGTAAACGCTGTCCCACTGTCCAGAACCAACACCTCTGGCAAATCATGGGTGGCGAAGGTTTGCCTTAACTTTTCCACTGCTGCTAAAGAAGTTATGAGCTTACTGAATCAACATGGTGTCTCACCCAAGGTGAACCTGGCCACTCCCAAAGGCACATATGGGGCTGCTGACGGTAATTTTTGCTGCAGCTGGCATTGGTCCACTGTTCGACCTTGTCTACATTTGACCCAAGCCACCACTCAAAGCTGCGGGACAACATTATCATCTTGGATATCCCTGGGTGGGCGCTGTGTAATTCCCCCAATAATAACTTCCTGTCAGGCATTGGGACGATCAACAACTCAATTCATCCTTCCTTACACAACATAGAAAATAGGAGCAGGAGGAGGCCATTCAGCCCTTCGAGCCTGCTCCGCCGTTCAACATGATCATGGCAGGTCATCCAGCTCAATAGCCTAATCCTGCCTTTCCCCCGTATCCTTTGATCCCCTTTGCCTCACCTTGCTAAATCTAACTGCTTCATGAAAACATACAATGTTTTGGCCTCAACTGCTTTCTTTGGTAGCAAATTCCACAGGCTCACTACTCTCTGGGTGAAGAAATTTCTCCTCGTCTCTGTCCTAAGCAGTCTACCCTGTATCCTTAGACTGCCCTGGTTCTGGACACCCCCACCATCGGGAACATCCTTCTTGCATCTACGCTGTCTGAACCTATTAGAATTTTATAGGTTTCTATGAGCTTGCTTCTTGTTCTTCTGAACTCCAGCGAATACAATTCTAACTGACTCAATCTCTCCTCATACTTCAGTCCTGCCATCCCAGAAATCAGTCTGTAAACCTTCTCTGCTCTCCCTCGCGAGCAAGAACATCCTTCCTCAGATAAGGAGACCAAAACTGCACACAGTATTCCAGGTGTGTCTTCGACAAGGCCCTGTATAATTGCAACAAAACATCCTGATCCGTATACTCAAATCCTCTGGCTATGAAGGCCAACCTACCATTTGCCTTCTTTACCTGCTGCACCTACATGCTTATCTTTAGTGACTGGTGTACAAGGATACCCAGGTCTCATTGCACAGTCCTCTCCCCCAATCTATAGCCATTCAGATAATAATCTGCCTTCCTGTTTTTGCTACCAAAGTGGATAACCTCACATTTATCCACATTATATTGCATCTGCCATGCATATGCCCACTCACCCAACTTGTCCAAATCACACTGAAGCATCTCTACATCCTCCTCACAGCTCACCCTCCCAACCAGCTTTGTGTCATCTGCAAATGTGGAGATATTACATTTAGTTCCCTCATTTACATCATTAATTATATATTGTGAATAGCTGGGGTCCCAGTATTGATCCCTGCGGTACCCCACTCGTCACTGCCTGCCAATCAGAAAAAGACCCATTTATTCGTACTCTTTGTTTCCTGTCTGCTAACAGTTTTCTATCCATCTCAATACTAGCCCTAATTCCTTTTATTTTACACACTAATCTTTTATGTGGGACTTTGTTGAAAGTTTCTGTCAATCCAAATAACCACATCCACTGGCTCCCCCTCATCAAGTCTACCTGTTACATCCTCGAAGAATTCCAGTAGATTTGTCAAGCATGATTTTCCCTTTATTAATCCATGCTGACTCTGTCTAATTCTCCCACTACTTTCAAAGTGCTCTGCTGTAAAATCTTTAATAATGGACTATAGAAATTTCCCCACTACTAACGTCAGGCCGACTGGTCTATAACTCCCTGTTTTCTCTCTACCTCCCTTTTTAAATAGTGGGGTTACATTCACTACCCTCCAATCTGTAGGAACTGTTCCAGAGTCCAGTGAATAGAGCAAGAACAAAGAACAAAGAAAAGTACAGCATAGGAACAGGCCCTTCGGCCCTCCAAGCCCGTGCTGATCATGATGCCCTAACTAAACTAAAAAAAACCTTCTGCCCATACTCGGTCCGTATCCCTCTATTTTCTCCCTATTCATGTACCCATCCAGATGCCTCTTAAATGTTGCTAATGTGCCTGCTTCACCACCTCCTCTGGCAGCACGTTCCAGGCACCCACCGCTCTCTGTGTGAAAAACTTCCCCTGCACATCTCCCTTAAACTTTCCCCCTCTCACCTTGAACCTGCGCCCCTTGTAATTGACACTTCCACCATGGGGAAAAGCCTCTGATTATCCACCCTGTCTGTGTCTCTCATAATTTTGTCGACCTCCATCAGGTCTCCCCTCAGCCTCCATCTTTCCAGTGAAAACAATCCTAGTTTATTCAACCTCTCCTCATAGCCCTCGAGACCAGGCAACATCCTGGTGAACCTTCTTTGCACTCTCTCCAAAGCTTTCATATCCTTCTGATAGTGTGGTGACCAGAACTGCACACAATTCTCCAAATGCAGCCTAACCAAGGTTTTATATAGCTGCAACATGATTTCCCTACTCTTGTACTCAATGCCTTGGGTGATCAAGGCAAGGATGTCACATGCCTTATTAATCACCTTGGCCACCTGTGTTGCCACTTTTAGGGAACTGTGGACCTGCACGCCCAGGTCCCTCTGTATGTTAATGTTCCTAAGGGTTCTGCCATTTACAGTATAATTCACATCTAAATTTGATCCTCCAAAATGCATCATCTCACATTTGTCCAGGTTAAACTCCATTTGTCATTTCTGTGCCCAAGTCTCCAGTCTATCTATATCCTGTTGTATCCTCTGACAATCCCCGGCACTATCAGCAACTCCACCAATCTTCATATCATCTGTAAACTTACTAATCAGACCACCCACATTTTCCTCCAGATCATTTATATATACTACAAACAGCAGAGGTCTCAGCACTGATCCCTGCAGAACACCACCAGCTACAGATCTTCATTCTGAAAAACATCCTTCCACCGCTACTCCCTGTCTTCTATAACCAAGATGTGGAGATGCCGGCGTTGGACTGGGGTAAACACAGTAAGAAGTTTAACAACACCAGGTTAAAGTCCAACAGGTTTATTTGGTAGCAAAAGCCACACAAGCTTTCGGAGCTCTTAGCCCCTTCTTCAGGTGAGTGGGAATTCTGTTCACAAACAGAGCTTATAAAGACACAGACTCAATTTACATGAATAATGGTTGGAATGCAAATACTTACAACTAATCAAGTCTTTAAGAGACGAAACAATGTGAGTGGAGAGAGCATCAAGACAGGCTAAAAAGATGTGTATTGTCTCCAGACAAGACAGCCAGTGAAACTCTGCAGGTCCACGCAACTGTGGGAGTTACAAATAGTGTGACATGAACCCAATATCCCGGTTGAGGCCGTCCTCGTGTGTGCGGAACTTGGCTATCAGTTTCTGCTCAGCGACTCTGCGCTGTCAATCACCAGGCAAGACTGTTCTCTTCCTGTTGGGGAGCACTTCAGCGGTCACGGGCATTCGGCCTCTGATATTCGGGTAAGCGTTCTCCAAGGCGGCCTTCGCGACACACGACAGCGCAGAGTCGCTGGGCAGAAACTGATAGCCAAGTTCCGCACACACGAGGACGGCCTCAACCGGGATATTGGGTTCATGTCACACTATTTGTAACTCCCACAGTTGCGTGGACCTGCAGAGTTTCACTGGCTGTCTTGTCTGGAGACAATACACATCTTTTTAGCCTGTCTTGATGCTCTCTCCACTCACATTGTTTCGTCTCTTAAAGACTTGATTAGTTGTAAGTATTTGCATTCCAACCATTATTCATGTAAATTGAGTCTGTGTCTTTATAAGCTCTGTTTGTGAACAGAATTCCCACTCACCTGAAGAAGGGGCTAAGAGCTCCGAAAGCTTGTGTGGCTTTTGCTACCAAATAAACCTGTTGGACTTTAACCTGGTGTTGTTAAACTTCTTACTGTTCTATAACCAAACCAGTTCTGTATCCATCTAGCAAGCCCACCCCGAATCCCATGTGATTTTAGTTTTTATACCAGTCTGCCATGTTGGATCTTGTCAAACGCCTTACTAAAGTCCATATAAACTACAACCACAGCCCTTCCCTCATCAAATATCCTTGTTACCCTCAAGCTTACTCTCATACTTTGATTTGATTTATTATCACATGTATTAACATGCAGTGAAAGGTATTGTTTCTTGCACGCAATACAGACAAAGCATACCATTCATAGAGAAGGAAACGAGACAGTGCAGAACGTAGTGTTACAGTCATAGCTAGGGTGGAGAGAAAGACCAACTTAATGCAAGATAAGTCCATTCAAAAGGCTGACAGCAGCAGTGAAGAAGCTGTTCTTGAGTCGGCCAGTACGCGACCTCAGACTACTGTATCTTTTTCCGACAGAAGAAGGTGGGAGAGAGAATGTCCGGAGTGCGTGGGGTCCTTAATTATGCTGGCTGCTTTGCCGAGGCAGCGGGAAGTGTAGACAGTCAATGGATGGGAGGCTGGTTTGCTTGATGGATTGGGCTACATTCACGACCTTTTGTAGTTTCTTGCGGTCTTGGGCAGAATAGGAGCCATACCAAGCTGTAATACAACCAGAAAGAATGCTTTCTATGGTGCATCTGTAAATGTTGGTGAGAGTCGTAGGTGACATGCCAAATTTCCTTCGTCTTCTGAGAAAGTAGAGGCGTTAGGGGCTTTTTTAACTATGGTGTCAGCATGGGGAGACCAGGACAGGTTGTTGGTGATCTGGACACCTAAAGACTTGGAGCTCTTGACCATTTCTACTTGGTCCCCGTTGATATAGACAGGGGCATGTTCTCCTCTATGCTTCCTGAAGTCGATGAAAATCTCCTTCGCTTTGTTGACATTGAGGGAGAGATTAATGTTGCCGCACCAGTTCACCAGATTCTCTATCTCATTCCTGTACTCTGTCTTGTCATTGTTTGAGATCCGACCCACTACAGTGGTGTCGTTAGCAAACTTGAAAATCGGATTGGAGGGGAATTTGGCCACACAGTCGTAGGTGTATAAGGAGTATAGTAGGGGGCTGAGAACACAGCCTTGTGGGCCACCGGTGTTGAGGATGATCGTGAAGGAGGTGTTGTTGCCTATCCTTACTGATTGTGGTCTGTGAGTTAGGAAGTTCAGGATCCAGTCGCAGAGGGAGGAGCCAAGGCCCAGGCCACGGAGTTTGGAGATGAGTTTCGTGGGAATAATGGTGTTGAAGGCTGAGCTGTAGTCAATAAATAGGCGTCTACCATAGGTGTCCTTGTTATCTAGGTGTTCCAGAGTTGAGTGCAGAGTCAGGGAGATGGTGTCTGCTGTGGACCTGTTGCGGTGGTAGGCAAACTGTAGTGGATCCAGGTCATTCGGGGGGGCTGGAATTGATTCGTGCCATGACTAACCTTTTGCAGCACTTTGTAATGATGGATGTCAGAGCCACCGGCCGATAGTCATTAAGGCACGCTGCTTGGTTTTTCTTAGGTACCGGGATGATGGTCATCTTCTTGAAGCAGATAGGGACCTCAGATTGTTGTAAAGAGATGTTGAAGATGTCTGCGAATACCCCCGCCAGCTGATCCGCACAGGGTCTGAGTGCTCGTCCGGGTACCCCATCCGGGCCAGTTGTTTTCCGTGGGTTGACCTTCGAGAAAGCTGCTCTGACATCTGCAATGGTGACCCCAGATACAGGTTTATCCAGGGCTTCCAGGGTGGAGGGCGTGCTCGCGCTGACTTCGTGCTCAAAAACGGGCGTAGAATGCATTGAGCTCATCAGGGAGGAGTGCGTTGGAGCCTGCAATTTTACATGCCTTCATCTTGTAGCCTGTTATGTCTTGCAGACCTTGCCATAGTCGGCGGGGGTCTGTGTGGCTAGCCTGGGACTCTAGCTTGGTCTGGTATTGTCTTTTGGCATCTTTGATGGATCTCCTTAGATCGTATCTGGCTTTCTTGTATAGGCCAGTGTCGCCTGACTTGAACGCCTCAGACCTGGACTTCAGCAAGCAGTGGATATTCCTGTTCATCCGTGGTTTCTGGTTGGGAAACACACGGATTTGCTTCTTTGGCACACAGTCTTCTACACACTTACTAATGAAGTCAGTTACTGTAGTGGCATACTCGTTCAGGCTGGTCGCAGGGTTTTTAAATACTGACCAGTCCACTGACTCCAAGCAGCCCCGTAGGAGAACATCCGATTCCTCAGATCAACATTGAACAACGCTCTTTGATGGATTCTCCCGCTTCAGTTTTTGTTTTTAAACCAGGAGCAGGAGCACGGCCTTGTGGTCTGATTTGCCAAAGTGTGGGTGGGTGATAGAGCGGTAGGCATGTTTGATATTTGTGTAGCAGTGGTCTAGGATGTTTGGGCCTCTGGTGGAGCAGGAGACGTGTTGGTGGTAACTTGGTAGTACGCTCTTGAGCTTGTCCTGATTGAAGTCCCCGGCCACAATGAACAAGGCCTCGCGATGTTTTGTCTCAAGGCTATTTGTAGTGGTGTATATTTCGTCCAGCGTAATCTTCACGTCCGCACGGGGTGGGATGTAAACTGCCATCAGGATAACGGAGGTGAACTCCCGCGGAAGGTAGTCGGGGTGGCATTTTAGCGTCAGGTATTCTAGGTCTGGGGAGCAGAAATTCGCCAGTGTTGCTACGTCTAGGCACCACGAGGTGTTGATTAGGAAGCAGACCCCACCTCCCCTAGCCTTGCCTGAGGCCGCTGTACGGTCCATTCGATGGATTCTATTCATACTCTATTTCCCCCTACTTAACCAGTCCCTTGGTCCTCCTTTGATGAATTCTAAACTGCTCCCAATCCTCAAGTCTGTTGTTTTTTCTGGCCAATTGGTATGCCTCTCCCTTGGATCTAATACTTTCTCTAATTTCCCTCGTAAGCCATGGTTTGGCCACCTTTCCAGTTTTATCTTTGTGTCAGACAGGAATAAACAATTGCAGCAGTTCCTTGTTTGAAAAGGTTTTAGTTGTTTAGACATTCGATTGCAACACCAGCCATGAAGAGCTACATGCTTAACTCTGCACGATGCTTCTGAGTCCAATATTTCATCTGTTGCAACCTCACGGGTGGTGTTTCGAGGTAATTCCAGGCAAAGATCATTTCTTATGGCCCTGGCAGTGGTGGCGTACTTTCCGGTAGTGTGAGACAGCTCAGGGTATCTGTATTGTGTCCTTGGTCTGTGTTGGAAGGTATATTCATAAGTGGCCAACAATAACGCCTGTGCTGTATCCTCGCAGATGCTGTTGGCTTTATCTTCTCAAAATAATCCTAGCAGGGCTTTCTGAAACAGTAATTACAGTGAAATGTTATCCGTAAATATCCTGGTGGAATTTCTTTATCCCAAGGATGATGGCCAATCGCTGTTGCCCCTGACTGGATTGAAATGTCACAGGGGATCGGCGTTCAGGCACTCGGACTGAGATGAAACATAATATTGATCACTCATGAATCTTTGGAATTCCCCATTTCAGAGAGGTTTGAACTCTCAGTCAGTGAGGACATCCAAGGCTGAGATCAATTGTGTTTTGAACTCCGAGGAATCCTGGATGTGTGAATGGGTGGGGGGGGGGGGGGGAGGTGCGGGGAGGTGTTGGGGCAGGAGAGTGGAGTTGGGGCAAGAGGTCAGCCACATTGAATGGTGGGGTAGGTTGGAGGGGCCGAATGGTTAACTCTGTCTGTGTGGAGTTTGCACATTCTCCTCGTGTCTGCGTGGGTTTCCTCCGGGTGCTCCGGTTTCCTCCCACAGTCCAAAGATATGCGGGTTAGGTTGATTGGCCAGGTTAAAAATTGTCCCTGAGATGTGTAGTTAGAGGGATTAGCGGGTAAATATGTGGGGGTAGGGCCTGGGTGGGATTGTGGTCGGTGCAGACTCGATGGGCCGAATGGCCTCCTTCTGCACTGTAGGGTTTCTATGTTTCTATGTTCCTGTTTCTTCGGCCCTTGTATTTTGCTGACTCTTGAGACGAGAGAGTTCCTGGTAAACTTTACAAACTTACACAGCTTTGTACTACAGGACCACGTAAGAGGACCTGAGATGTCAAACTGCCATCGAGAGGGTAATGTTCATGTGTGAAACACACCTGAGTATTTCCCCAATTAAACTACAATTGGTGCAGTTTCTAGTGCTCTGGTCTAAGGAACATGTGAATGCACAGAATGTGCCTTTAGCTCACACACGCATTCCTCACATTCTCTCTGTCAGCACCCAGCACTCTTTCTAGATTTTCTGGTCCTACTAAAATTGTCCAATACTTTTTCCTTAAAGCATAAATGGTTATCGTTTAGATCAATATCTACATTTGAGAAAAACAGTGGGTCAAGAGGCAGTCAAATTCAGAACAAGACAGGGAACAAAATATCTCAAAGTGGATCATTCAAAGTGGAGCTGTTCGATTCAGAAAAGGAATTGCAGAAAGGACATTAAACAATGAAACTGGATAATGTGACACTAGTACCTTAGTTGCGATTGGTGATTGAACCAAACAAAGCTTTCAATAACAGTGCTGAGTTCCAGGCCTGGGTATGGCTGCTGTGTGATTACAATCACCTCCCACTGCTCTTGCAGGGTAACTAACTTCCCCACTGCAGATAATGCCACTGGATTTCAGACAGAAACGGACAGAATTGCAGAATATGATTTCCAAGGCATTGGTAACAATCCTGCAATGCTGTACTTACATTAATGAAAGGACTTGATTGGCTGGGGTACAGAGAAACTTGTGTCTCTGATGGAGAAATCGAGAACACTTGAGTTAAGCTGTTCATGAGGGAAATCAGGAAGAACCTTTTCCACAGAAAGGAAATCCAGAACCCTTGACCCCAGCCTTTCTGGGGATCAATTTATATCTTCCAGATTGAACACAAGAAATGGAAGCAGGAGTCGGCCACCAGGCCCTTCGAGCCTGCCCCGCCATTCAAAACGATCATGGCTGATCCATGCCGGCCTCAATCCCTTTTCTGTGCCATTTCCCCATAGCCCTCTGTTCCTCGATCCATAAATATTCATCCACCTCCACTTTAAATACTTCTAATGATCCAGCCTCCACCACCCAGCGGCATGGTAGCACAGTGGTTAGCACTGCTGCTTCACAGCTCCAGGGACCTGGGTTCGAATCCCTGCTCGGATGACTGTCTGTGTGGAGTTTGCACATTCTCCTCGTGTCTGCGTGGGTTTCCTCCGGGTGCTCCGGTTTCCACCCACAGTCCAAAGATGTGCGGGCTAGGTTGATTGGCCATGCTAAAATTGCCCCTTAGGGTCCCGGGATGCATAGGTTAGAGGGATTATTGGGTGGATATGGGGATTGGGATTATGGTTGGTGCAGACTCGATGGGCCGAATGGCCTCTTTCTGCACTGTAGGATTCTATGATTCTACCCATTGGCGCAGAGAATTCCAGAGATTCACCACCCTTTGCAAGAAGAAATTTCTACACATCTCACTTTTAAATGACTGGCCCTTTATTTTGTAGCTCTGTCCCCTTGTTCAAGACTCTCCCACGAGTGAAAACATCTCACCATCTACTCTGTCAAGCCCCCTCAGGATCTTATTTGAATAAGATCACCCCTCACTCTTCTAAACTCCAAGGAATACAGAGCCAGACTATTTAGTCTCTCTTGATAGGACAACCCTACAGCCCTGAGAACAAAGAACAAGATGTGGAGATGCCGGCGTTGGACTGGGGTAAACACAGTAAGAAGTTTAACAACACCAGGTTAAAGTCCAACAGGTTTATTTGGTAGCAAAAGCCATTCAAAACGATCACCTGAAGAAGGGGCTCAGAGCCTCGAAAGCTTGTGTGGCTTTTGCTACCAAATAAACCTGTTGGACTTTAACCTGGTGTTGTTAAACTTCTAACAAAGAACAATACAGCACAGGAACAGGCCCTTCGGCCCTCCAAGCCTGCGCCGCTCATGTGCCCACTAGACCATTCTATTGTATCCCTCTGTTCCCAGTCTGTTCATGTGCCTATCTAGATAAGTCTTAAACGATCCCAGCGTGTCCGCCTCAATCACCTTGCTTGGGAGTGCATTCCAGGCCCCCACCACCCTCTGTGTAAAATACGTCCCCCTGACATCTGTGTTGAACCTTGCCCCCCTCACCTTGAACCCGTGACCCCTTGTGTTCGTCACCTCCGACCTGGGAAAAAGCTTCCCTGAGGTGGATATATTTTTTTTAGTAAGGATACCAAAGGATATGGAGCACAAGTGGGTAACTGAATTTCAGAATGGAACTAATTGAATGATAGAAATGGCTTTTGTGGCCTCCTCCTGAACCTATATTATGAAATGATATTGTCTGCTTCCTTGTATACAATGAGTAGATGTCGCAGCGGTCTGGGTCACTGGGCTGGTGTTCATATTCTGGGCTGGTGTTTAATTGTCGGCCGTGCTTTGAGTGGTTTGTTTTTACTGTATTCTTCAACAGCCTTTGTGAGCTTATAGGTTCCCACCTGGGTGAATATCTTCACGGCGGCAAGCCCTGGCTGCAGAACCATTATGTGGAGATGCCAGCGTTGGACTGGGGTGAACACAGTAAGAGTTTTAACAACACCAGGTTAAAGTCCAACAGGTTTATTTGGTAGCAAACACCATTAGCTTTCGGAGTGCTGCTCCTTCGTCAGATGGAGTGGACATTTTCACTCCATCTGACGAAGGAGCAGCGCTCCGAAAGCTAATGGCATTTGCTACCAAATAAACCTGTTGGACTTTAACCTGGTGTTGTTAAAACTCTTACTGTGCAGAACCATTCCCATTGTCAAGTTTCATTTTCTTCAACCACATTGCCCCAATATTTGAGCAAAAGCAAAAATACAGAGGATGTAGGAAATCTGAAATAAAAGCAGGAAATGCTGGGAATGTTCAGCAGCACAGGCAGTGTCTGTGGACAGAGAAACAGGGTTAACTTTGCAGGTCAATGACCTTTCGTCATAACTCGGGACATTAGAAATGGAATAGATTTGAAGCGAATGAAAGGGGAGATCTCTGATAGGGTGGAAGACAGGAGAGATTCAATGTCAAAAAGGACAAGTGAAGAAACCGACACCAAAATCTTGCTGTCGTTTATGGCGGCGGGATCTTACAGTCCTGCTGACGGCGCACCCCAGCCCCGGGTTTCCTGTCAGCGAGGGGAGTGTCGCACGGGAATGGCGGGATCATAAAATCCTGCCGCCAGCGAGCGGCGCGCCCCCTCCCACCACCACGAAACACACCCTGGAGAGGGAGAAAAATACCATCCAGAGAGACTGTGGTGTAGTGGTAATGTCACTGGGCTAGTAATCCAGAAGCCCAGGCTAATGCTCTGGTTCAAATCCCACTACAGCAGCTGGTGGCATTAAAATTCAATTAATAAAATCTGCAATTGAAGGTCATTCTCTCAGAGATAGTGACCATGAAACTATCACCAAATCTGCCATCCTTCCCTGAACTAGTGTGGCCTACATGTAGCTCCAGACCCACAGCAATGTGAACTCTGAAGCAGCTGAGGAAGCCACTTCACTCAGTTCTAGGGCAGTTACAGATGGAAAGAATAAACACCTTCGCAGTGCTCCTGGGTACAAATGTTCCTCCGGGTCATTCTACCCCTTCACTTTCTTATGATCCCATCCTTTCTTCCCCTCTCTGACCTCGAATGCTCTGTCTGTAGCAAAGGCCCCAGCCTCATCCCCTTAGTCCCTCACCTGAATGATGCTGAGATCTCACCTTTGCCTCTGAGCCCACCTCTTTGGCCAAGAGTCTTCTCCCCACGCAGGAGATTCATTCCAGTACTTTCCTTCCATTGGACCCCTCCCTCTGGCCTCTTTCCCTCTCTCAGTCTTTTAACTGAGAACTGACAGTGTGACATTAGCTTCCCTCATTCACTCTAACCCGTCTCCCTCTGAACTTGCTGCACTCACTGTCTCTGGTCTAACTCTCACATTGTCAGTTACCCTGCTCACAAGGGTGTTGTTGTTGTCTGCCGCACTGACCTTCACCTCGCAGAGGCCGAATGTTAACTCTCTGACTCTTCCTCTTACCTCCCCCGGACAATGACTCCACCATAGAGATCAAGCCATTGTTTCCAGGACTATCACTGGCCTCAGCTCCTTTGGTGATCTTCCCTCTCTGACCTCCATCCTCACAGTTCCTGAACACCACACAGCTCACTTCTACATCCTTCCCGCGATCCACTAACAGTCGGCCGTGGTAAACCATCATTTCAGCTTCACTGAACCGATTTCTTCCAACCTCGACTACCCCCTTGCCCAGTCTCTTCCCACCTACATCCATGATTCTTCTGATGTCGCCTGTCACTTTAATAGTCTCCAGATCTGAAGTTCCTTACAAATGCTGTCAGACCTGCTGAGATTTTCCAGCATTTTCTCTTTTGGCACCAGATCCGAATCTCCTCTCCACCATGATGACCAGAGCATTAGCCTGGGCCTCTGGATCAAAGATCTCACCATTTCAAAACCAATCCCCATCCTCGATACTTGGCTGAACTCATTCTCACATTGGACAATTCCTCCCTCAATCCCACTCACTTTCTCCAAATAAAACCTGTTGCCCCTCATGGATCCGAGCTATTCCTGCCTTTTTGTGGGAGATTTGGGACATTCCTTGTTCCAGTCCATTGATGACCGAATCGGTGCCGTTTCCTAATCTCGACCTGAACTGGAAAATTTCATGGATTTTGTTTTCAATTTCCTGTCTCACTTTTGCAACGGTCCAACCGACCCTCCCCTTCCTTTCCTGGAACGTCTCTGTCTCCATTTCTGAGGATAGGCTAGAAACTAATATTCACAACAATCCCGGACTCCCCCCAGCTACCGACTCCCTCACAATCTGCTTCAAGTAACTCTATTCAACTTCCTCGTCTCCATCACATCTGCCCGTTAAATGTGACCTTCCACACTCCCGCTCCTGATATTTCTTCCTTTCTCCTCGGCTGGAGATTTGCTGCAAACCTCCCCCTCCACCCCACCCCACCCCCCGCCCCCACCACCCCGTGTCCGTCGCTGCAAACGCCCCCCCATGTCTGTTCCTGAACTTCTGCCTTTACCGCTCCCACCGTCCTCTCTGCCTTCCCAGAATCCTGTGCGGGTTCTCCTTGTCCTGACCTTCCATCCAACTAACCTTTACATTTAGAACACAGAACAGTACAGCACAGGAACAGGCCCTTCAGCCCAGGATATTGTGCCGAACATGACATCAAATTAAACCAATCCCTTCTGCCTGCCTTTGTCCATATCCCTCTATTCCTTGAATATTCATGTGCTTAGCTAAACGCCCCTTAAACACCCCTATCATATCTGCCTCCACCACCACCCCTGGCAACACGTTCCAGACACCTATCACTCTCTGTGTAAAAAACTTGGATCGTCTTTGGATCAACTTTGGATTACCCTCTGCCATTTCCACCATTTCCAATGTGATTCCACCAACAAACACATTCCCATTCAGCGTTCCAAAGTGAGCGTTCCATCACACCAACCTCGTTCAATTCTTACTGTTATGTATCAAATGTTTTGTCTGGCTTGCTCTACTTTGCAAGCCAGAGCATTGTGGGACCACAGGATCCATGTTTCCTCTTTCGTTTACTGAAGACAGCATTAAAGATCAGCGGTAATGTTAATCACCTCCTGGGCTGGAATTCTCCCATCCCGCCATTTCGAAATGGTGAGATCTTTGATCAGTAGGGAGGAAGGTGCAGAGAGAGATTGGTCATCATGGTGGAGAGGAGATTCGGATCTGGAGACTATTAAAGTGACAGGCGACATCAGAAAAATCATGGATGTAGGTGGGAAGAGGCTGGACAAGGGGGTAGTCGAGGTTGGAAGAAATCGGTTCAGCGAGGCCCGCCATTGGAATTCTAGTGGGCGGGGTGGGGGGAGGGGGCATGTAAAGGCCCATTGAAGTGGGGCAGGAATCTCTGGTTTTCAGGCGATCACAGCCAGAGAAACTCGCCCCCGTGTCCACTGATGTACTGATTGATCTAGAAGGTACCAGGACACAAAATACACAACACTCAGCCTCTCGCTCCCTTTCCATTAAGCACAAGAGATACAACACTTGCCCATTTACCTCCCTCCTTTCTGACTGATCAAATCCCCAGCAATCCTCCCAGCTGAAACAGCAATTTATAGGCACACCTGTCAATGTTGCACATTGCATTCTCTGCTCACCATGTGGTCTTCTTTATATTGGGGGGGGGCGGGGGGGGGAGCGGTTCAAATGCAGATTGGTGCCCGCTTTGTGGGGTACCGCCCGCTGTTCTGTCTGCAAGCGTGACCTGTAGATTCCGGCTACCTGCCATTCTAACCCCTGCTCCCACTCCGATCTCTCTGTCCTCCGCCTCCTCCTGTTGTCTTCCAACATCACTCGATGTAAACTCGAGGAACTTGAGTGTTGTTGGAGCTGCACTCATCCAGTGTGTGTATAATCCCATTAATGCACCTGTCCTCTAACAAATGCAGCCTTTCTAGTATAAGCAAAACAGAATACCGCAGGTGCTGGAATCGGAAACAAAAACAGAAAATGCTGGAAAATCTCAGCAGGTCTGACAGCATCTGTGGAGAGAAAATTTCAAGAAGGGTCATCCAGACTCGAAACATTGACCCAATTCTCTCTCCACAGATGCTGTCAGACCTGCTGAGATTTTCCAGCACTTTCCCCAGCCTTTCCAGTGTTCCACAAACATATGTAACAAAAACATGTATTAATGATGAAAATCTTCAACCTGCACAGACTTTGTTTCACTGTACACAATGTCTGCAATAAATTCATAAATTCGTAGAATCATAGAATCTAAAGTGCAGATGAAGGCCATTTCGCCCATCGAGCCTGTACCGACAACAATCCCATTCAGGCCCTTTCCCCGTATCTCGGAATTTACCCTGTAAATTCCAAAACACTTTTTTCAGCAAAGCAACAGGTGAAACTAACCACCCGAGTTTCTCAGTAAATGACTCCCTCCAGTCAGTAGCTATTCAATGGAAGGAGATTCTCAGCTTTCAGTTCCAGCGTGTGATACATTCGGTTCAGGTCCTACCACTCAGCATTGGGACAGGGAGAGGGACACATGACAAGGGTCCCTGTTTCCCTGCACGCTTCTAAGGAAAATTATGATGTGGATCCCATGTGAGATCAGTTATCTCACTGATAACTGTCAGTGGGGAGGCAGTAGGGCAGTGGTATTGTCACTGGACTAGTGATCCAGAGACCTAGGGGAATGCTCTGGGGACCTGGATTCGAATCCCACCATGGCAGATGATGAATTTGTATCTGTAAAAACTCTGGAATTAAAAGTCCAATGATAACCATGAAACCATTGTTAATTGTTGTAAAACCCATCTGGTTCACTAGTGTCTTTTAGGGAAGGAAATCTGCCGTTCTTACCTGGTCTGGCCTACATGTGACTCCAGACTCACAGTTCTTAAATTAGGGATGGGAAATAAATGCTGGCCCAGGCAGCGACCCCCAGTCCCATGAACAAATAAAAACAATTATTGGTAGATTCACACAGTGGCCGCATGAGTGAGGCAGCTAAGGGTAGAGGTGGAATTGTACCTCACGGGAGAATGAAACCTTTCAGAGGGAGGGGGGAGAAAATATACAAAGTCAACTGAGACCTCCCCTCACGTGTGGGCAGTGGCTGGGTAAGATGGTAACTTTCCTATCTCGCAGTCACCAGAGCTAGAGGTTCCGGTACTCAGGAGCAAGACACAAGAAGCACTGTTGACACTCTGGTAAGAAGTCTCACAACACCAGGTTAAAGTGTTGTGAGGCTTCTTACTGTGCTTACCCCAGTCCTACGCCGGCATCTCCACGTCATGACGCTCTGGTGGCCAGCACTGCCAGTGTCTGAGTCCTCAGACTGTGTGTGTGTGTAAACTTTCCCTTGCTGCTATTCTGTTAAAGTTACCCACAGACCCGACCAAAGAACACACCCGTCAACTCAACACTCTGATCAAGACCTTTGATCCGGACCTTTAGAACACCCTCATCCCACGTACTCCCCGCATTGGAGATCTCTACTGCCTCCGAAAGATACACAAGGCAAACACACCCGGCCGTCCCATCGTATCGGGCAATGGGACCCTGTGCGAGAGCCTCTCCGGCTACGTCGAGGGCATCCTGAAACCCATTGTACAAAGAACCCCCAGCTTTTGTCGCGACACTGCAGACTTCCTACAGAAACTCAGCACACATGGAGCAGTTGAATCAGGAGCACTCCTCGTCACAATGGATGTCTCGGCACTCTACACCAGCATCCCCCACGATGATGGCATTTCTGCAACTGCCTCAGTACTCAACGCCGACAACTGCCAGTTTCCAGATGCAATTTTACATCTCATCCGCTTCATCCTGGACCACAATCTCTTCACCTTCAACAACCAGTTCTTCATCCAGACACACGGAACAGCCATGGAGACCAGATTCGCACCTCAATATGCCAACATCTTCATGCACAGGTTCGAACAAGACTTCTTTACCACACAGGACCTTCAACCAATGCCAGACACTAGATACATCGATGACATTTTCTTCCTTTGGACTCATGGCGAACAATCACTGAAACAACTATATGATGACACCAACAAGTTCCATCCCACCATCAGACTCACCATGGACTACTCTCCGGAATCGGTTGCATTCTTGGACACACGCATCTCCATTAAGGACAGTCACCTCAGCACTTCACTGTACAGCAAGCCTACGGATAAACTCACGATGCTCCACTTCTCCAGCTTCCACCCTAAACACGTTAAAGAAGCCATCCCCTATGGACAAGCCCTCCGAATACACAGGATCTGCTCGGATGAGGAGGATCACAACAGACACCTCCAGATGCTGAAAGATGCCCTCATAAGAACAGGATATGGCTCTCGACTCATCAATCGACAGTTCCGACGTGCCACAGCGAAAAACCGCACCGACCTCCTCAGAAGACAAACACGGGACACGGTGGACAGAGTACCCTTCGTCGTACAGTACTTCCCCAGAGCAGAGAAGGTACAACATCTCCTCCGGAGCTTTCAACATGTCATTGATGAAGACGAACATCTCGCCAAGGCCATCCCCACACTCCCACTTCTTGCCATCAAACAACCACACAACCTCAAACAGACCATTGTCCGCAGCAAACTACCCAGCCTTCAGGAGAACAGTGACCACGACACCACACAACCCTGCCACAGCAACCGCTGCAAGACGTGCCAGATCATCGACACGGATGCCATCATCTCACGTGAGAACACCATCCACCAGGTACACGGTACATACTCTTGCAACTCGGCCAACATTGTCTACCTGATACGCTGCAGGAAAGGATGTCCTGAGGCATGGTACATTGGGGAAACCATGCAGACGCTGCGACAATGGATGAATGAACACCGCTCGACAATCACCAGGCAAGACTGTTCTCTTCCTGTTGGGGAGCACTTCAGCGGTCACGGGTATTCGGCCTCTGATATTCGGGTAAGCATTCTCCAAGGCGGCCTTCACAACACACAACAGCGCAGAGTCGCTGAGCAGAAACTGATAGCCAAGTTCCGCACACATGAGGACGGCCTCAACCGGGATCTTGGGTTCATGTCACACTATCTGTAACTCCCACAACTTGCCTGGACTTGCAGAGTCTCACTGGCTGTCCTGTCTGGAGACAATGCACATCTCTTTAACCTGTGCTAATGCTCTCTCCACTCACATTGTCTGTACCTTTAAGACTTGATTAGCTGTAAAGACTCGCATTCCAATCATTATTCATTATTCTGTAAATTGAGTTTGTGTCTTTATATGCCCTGTTTGTGAACAGAACTCCCACTCACCTGACGAAGGAGCAGCGCTCCGAAAGCTAGTGGTGTTTGCTACCAAATAAACCTGTTGGACTTTAACCTGGTGTTGTTAGACTCCTTATTCTGTTAAAGAGCAGGGGAGTGTCCCTGGTGTCCTGAATAGTTTTTATCCTTTCCGCATCATCACACACAACAGCCGATCTGCTCATGATCACATTGTTGTCTTTGTGAGTTTGCTGAACACACAACCTGCTGCATTTCCCCCATGACAACGATGACTACATCTCAACACGCTCCCATTGACTGTAAAATACTTGGAGCTATTCAGAGGTTATTGCAATGTGTAAATCTTCCTTTGACAGATCAGCCTGGATTAAATACTCTAACCTCTGGACAGATGCAGAATCTTTTTCCTCAGTCCTACCCACTGAGACACGACTGACAGTCAGACGGGACAGACCATCACTAAATGGATCAGGATGGAAGCAGAACTCAATAACACACAAACCAGGAAAAGGACATCCATTATAGAACATAGAATCCCTTCAGTGCAGAAAGAGGCCATTCAGCCCATCGGGTCTGCACCAACTCTCCGACAGAGTATCTTACCAAAGACCATCCCCTGCCCTGTCCCCATAACCCCTCACATTTATCTCACTAATCCCCTTAACCTACACATTTTTGGACATTATAGTTTAAAGTTTATTTATTAGTGTCACAAGTAGGCTTACATTAACACTGCAGTGAAAATTCCCTAGTCGCCACACTGCGGCACCTGTTCGGGTGCACTGAGGGAAAATTTAGCATGGCCAATCCACCTAACCAGCATGTCTTTCGGACTGTGGGAGGAAGCTGGAGCCTCCGGAGGAAACCCACGCAGACACGGGGAGAACGTGCAAAGTCTGCACAGACAGTGACCCAAGCCAAGAATCAAACCCGGGTCCCTGGAACTGTGAGGCAGCAGTGCTAACCACTGTGCCACTGTACTGGTCTAGTTTATCTTTCTTCATAGCAATCCCGGATTGGGTAGCACCTTGTGAATTAGCAAGCGTTAAATCATTAACAGAGACCAGAAAGCCAACAGCACTCTGTCATCTCACCCATGACCCTCACACAGTGACACTATTCAACTGCTGGGAGCATCACAACCACGGTTAAAGTAACAATTGGATCACCATTTCGGATTATATTTGAAAGGTGGATGAAGGAAAGAGGGTTGAAGGGATGTGGGACAGGGTGGGTAAATGTGGTTGGAATTATTTGCTTATGTGGAGGGTAACTGCCAACACTGACTGGTTGGGTCGACTGGCCTTTCCCAATGTTTCAACTTCTGCTTGTCACCCTCAGCCTGTCATTATTTGCTATTCATGGAGCTCTATGTGAGACAGATAACTGGAATTTGATCAGGGTGTAAACTCTCAGTAAAGTGTTCTCTCTTTGGGTGGAGAGCAGCAATTACAGACTGGGCTCAGAGTGAGGAGAGTTCACTTGGCAGAGTCCCTGGACAGTGTGTCATGGAGTTAATGAGGGTGGCGACACAATACAATCAGTTAAACAGGGTTGGGTAACATCTCGCTCCTGCTGTGGATACATGGGACAGCCCATTGAAAGCAGTAGTGCCGCGATTCTCTGGCCTCACCGCAGCGTTTTTCTTGGTGGAGCGCTGTTGGCCGTTGGTGGTGCCACCGCTGTCAATAGGATTCCACACCCCAGTGCTCGGAAAGCCGTGGCGGGGTGTACCATCGGCGGGACCAGAAGATCCCGTCTGTGTGAAGATTGAGCCCAGTGAATGCTGCATCAGACAGAATTCCCGAGCAATATTCCCAACTCAGACATAACATTACTGGCTGTTTCCTCCGGGAGCTCCGGTTTCCTCCCACACTCTAAAGATGTGCAGGTTAGGTGGATTGGCCATGGGAAATGAGTGGGGTTACAGGGATAGGGCGGAGGGTGGGCCTGGGTGGGATGCTCCTTCGGAGAGTCAGTGCAGACTTGATGGGCTGAATGGCCTCTAACTGCAATATAGGGATTCTATGGTTCCATTACCAAGGGCTTGCAAAGGACAGACCATTTCTCAGCCATGAGTGTACTGCATTACCTTCAAATATCTATAGAATAAGAAATGAGTGGCAGATATTTCTTTATAGTGGAGTTTTCCCAGCCTAGTCTGTGTACTTTATAAACAGGACACCGACATTACCAACACAGTACCTGTTCCCACAGTTCACACACAGGCAAGCAATCCCAAACCTAGACCTCAGCAGAAACCATTCCAAGTTGTACAAGACATTGGTAAGGCCACACTTGGAATATTGTGTACAGTTCTGGTCACCCTATTAGAGAAAGGATATTATCAAACTAGAAAGAGTGCAGAAAAGATTTACTAGGATGCTACCGGAACTTAATGGTTTGAGTTACAAGGAGAGGCTGGATGGACTGGGACTTTTTTCCCTGGAGCCGTAGGAGGCTGAGGGATGATCTTATAGAGGTCTATAAAATAATGAGGGGCATAGATAAAATCGATAGTCAAGCTAAAACTAGAGGGCATAGGTTTAAGGTGAGAGGGGAGATATACAAAAGGGTCCATTGGGGCAATTGTTTCACTCAGAGTGTCTGGAACAAGCCGCCGGAGGTAGTAGTAGAGGCGGATACAATTTTGTATTTTAAAAAGCATTTAGACAGTTACATGGGTAAGATGGGTATAGAGGGATATGGTTCAAATGTGAGCAATTGGGACCAGCTTAGTGGTAAAAACTGGCTGCATGGACACGTTGGGCCGAAGGGCCTGCTTCCATGCTTAAACCTCAATGACTCTATGACTCTAAAAGCAAAATACTGCAGACTCTGGAAACCTGAAATAAAGCAGAAAATGCTGGGAAAACTCAGCAGGAGAAATATTATAACATGAATACCCCAAAACCAGGCGCACAATTTGCGATTAAAGTTCTTCATAAGACCTTGAAGAAAGCAGACATGTGGCAGGGACAGCGACAAGAGTTGCCAAATGGTGAGTGCCAGGTATCATTGGAGCAGGAGGAGTCTATTCAGCCCCTCAAGCTATTGCTGTCATTCGATTAGATCATTGTTGATCTTTCTATCAATTCCATTTGGCCACCTTGCTAGCCTCACTCATCAGGGGGAGGTGATGGCCTAGTGGTATTATCACTAGATTATTAATCCAGAAACTCAGCTAATGTTCTGGAGCCGGCTTCGAATCCCGCCAAGGCAAATGGTGGAATTTAAATTCAATTTTAAAAAAACCTGGAATTAAGAATCTACTGATGGCCATGAAACTATTGTCAATTTTCAGAAAAACCCACCTTGTCCACTAATGTTCTTCAGGGAAGGAAATCTGCCATCCTTACCCGGTCTGGCTGACATGTGACTCCAGACCCAGAGCAATGTGGTTGACTCTCAACTGCCCTCTGAAATGGCCTAGCAAGCCACTCAGTTCAAGGGCAACTAGGGATGGGCAATAAATACTGCCCAGCCAGTGACACCCATGTCCCACAAATGAGTAAAAACAACAAAAATCGAGCAATTTCACTCTTCAAGATTTTCAGTTGACTCCCAGCATCCCAAAGCTTTTGGGGAAGAACGTTCCAGATTTCCATTACCATTAGTGTGAAGAATTCTTTCCTAACATTAGTGCTGAATAGTCTAGCTCTAACGAGAAGGTGAAGAAGATTGAAATCTATCTGCCATTGTTTTTCCCACTCACCAAATCACTAAATCCTGGCCGGTGGATGCCGCTGGTATTTATTGTCCATCCCTATTGCCCTTGAGAAGCTGTTCCTGAAATGCTGCAGTCAATGCGGAGTAGGTACTCCCACCATGCAATTCCAGGATTTTGTCCTCGTGTTGATGAAGGAGAAGTGATATATTTCCAAGTCAGGATGGTGCCGGCTCCGAGGAGAACTTGCAGTCTTCCCCACGCACCTGTCTGCCCTTGTCTTTCTCTGTGGTGTGGGTTGAAATGTTGGAAAGTAATGTTGAAAAAGCCTCGGCGAGTTGCTGCAATGCAACATCGACACAGCAGCTGTGCAAGAAATCCAAAGTTTAAGGGTAATAAACAACAACAGCTTAGATTTAACGGCATCAAGGTGCTTCAGGGAGCAATTCAAAACAAAATGTGACACTGAGGAAATCTTAGATTTTAAGGAATGTTTTAAAGGAGCAAAATGAGATTTGCAGCTGGAGAGGTTTCAGGTGGGAAATCCAGAGATTAGGCCAACTGAAGACATGGCCACCAATGATAGAGCGATTAAAATCAGGAATCTTCAAAAGGCCAGAATTGGAAGAGCACAGATATCTCTGAGGGTTAGAGGGCGAGGAGATAGAGAGGGGCGCGTCCATGGAGGGATTCAAAAACAAGGATGACATTTTTAAAATCCAATGTTATTTGGCCAATGGTCTATGTAGTCCTGAGAATGCAACATTTTGGATGGCCTTCAGTCCACAAAGCTGATTGGTGGACCAGAGGTGAGTGCACTGGAACGGTCACCAGCATGGATGGGGATTCAGCAGCAAACAAGCTGAAGCCAAGGCAAGGCGGGCAATATAATGGGGGTGGTCTCACTGATGATGCGTTGACATGGTCCACAGTTCATCGCGGGATCAGTATAACAACAATGTTGTGAACAGTCTGGTTTAGTCTGGGACAGTTACCAGAGGGAGGGAAGGAGTTGGCAGCTCAGAGATTTCAAGTGGAGACCAAAAATAATGGCTTTCCTTTCCCGAATATTTAGTTGGAAGAAATTCCTGATGATCCGGTCCGATCATTTCACAACAGTGGAGATGTCGAGAGAGGTGGGGGTGAGATAGAGTTGGGTACATCGGTGTACATGTGAAAACTAACACTGTGCCTTCGAGTGGCATCACTGAGGGGCAATGTGTAGATGAGAAACAGGAGGGGACAAGGATAAAACCTGGGGAAACACCAGAGATCACAGAGTGGGAGCAAAAAGAGAGGATGTTGCAAGTGATCCACTGGCTGCCATGAGATAGATAAGAACGAAGGCAGGTCAGAGCAGTCCCACCCAGTTGGAGAACGGTGGAGAAACGTCAGAGGAGGATGGTATAAAGGTCAAAGGCCACAGACAGGTGGAGGAGGACAAAGAGAAAGGTATATGGCTCCTGCTCTGTCCAAGATCGCAAGAAACTACAAAGGGTTGTGAACGTAGCCCAGTCCATCACTCAAATCAGCCTCCCATCCATTGACTCTGTCTACACTTCCCGCTGCTTCGGAAAAGCAGCCAGCATAATTAAGGACCTCACGCACCCCGGACATTCTCTCTTCCACCTTGTGTGGGGAAAAAGATACAAAAGTCGCAACTGACTCAAGAACAGCTTCTTCCCTGCTGCCATCAGACTTTTGAATAGACCTACCTCACATTAAGTTGATCTTTCTCTACACCCTAGCCATGACTGAAACACTACATTCTGCATTCTCTTGTTTCCTTCTCTATGAACGGTATGCTTTGTCTGTATAGCGCGCAAGAAACAATAATTTTCAATAAATCAAAACAAATTCAATCAAATCAAAAGAGGGAAAGTCAAATGGAATTGCAAATAAAATATAGTTAGAAGTCTCACAACACCAGGTTGTCCAACAGGTTTATTTGGAATCACGAGCTTTCGGATTATATGCTGTGTTTGTGACCCTACCTCTCCTCACCTGAGGAAGGAGCAGTGCTCCGAAAGCTCGTGATTCTATATAATTCTGTTGGACTTTAACCTGGTGTTATGAGGGCTTCTTACTGTGCCCACCCCACTCCAACGCCGGCATCTCCACATCATGAATAAAATATCAATATCAAGAATACCTCAATCAGCTACTCTAAACCCAAAGCAAGAATGAGATGTTTATTTGGATAAGATCCTTATTTCACACCCAGTGTAGGTAATACATCTTCCTTCAGCCCCAATTTAGCTGATACTTTTAACCATTCCCTCTCACCAGATACTGTTCGCTTTCCTTCAAATCTGCAATCATAGCTCCACTCCTCAAAACCCGCTCTTGACCCCAACCTCCTTGACCCCGCCACCCTTGACCCCAGTGCCCTTGACCCCACTAGCCCTTGACCCCACCATCCTTGGCAAATGACATCAATGTGGCTATGACAAAGACATCCTGTACTTGTCCATCTCGACTGTCTGGAGCCTTTGACCATGCCATCCTTCACCAAAACCTCGCTGCCATTGTCCAGTTGATTGGAACTGCCCTTGCTTGGTTCCATGTTAATCCATCCAATCATAGCCAGAAAATCACTGGTAATATCCTCTCTTTACAGTCCTGTATCAGTACCTATGGAGTAACCCGAGGAATGTACCTCTGTCCCTCTTATTTCTCATCTGCCCTTTGGCAACATCACCTGAAACATCAGATTTCACAGGAACCCTGATAGCACCCAGCTCAATCTCACTGCCAGCTCACTAGACTCACCCGCTGCCTATAACATGGCACTTTTGTAGTACTGGATGCACAGAAACATTCTGCAGTTAAATATTGGGTAAATCAAAACTATTAACGTTGATCCCCATCAATAATTCCTGCCCGAAGTTGACAACGCTGATTTGATTTGATTTATTATTGTCACACGTATTGGGAAACAGTGAAAAGTATTATTTCTTGAATGCTATACAGACAAAACATACCGTTCATAGAGTACATAGGGAAGAAGGAAAGGAGAGGATGCAGAATGTAGTGACTGGGCTTCAGTCACGACGCTTTGTAGTTTCTTGCTGTCTTGGGCAGAGCAGGAGCCATACCAAGCTGCGATACATCTGGAAAGGATGCTTTCTATGATACATCTGTAAACATTGGTGAGAGCGGTAGCAGACATCCCAAATTTCATTAGCCTTCTGAGAAAGTAGAGGCATTGGTGGGCTTTCTTAACTATAACGTCGGCAAGGGGGGTCCAGGACAGGCTGTTGGTGATCTGGACATCTAAAAACATGAAGCTCTCGACCATTTCCACTTCGTCTCCGCCGATGTAGAGAGGGTCATGTCATCCACTATGCTTCCTGAAGTCAATGGCTATCTCCTTTGTGATCTATTTGACCCACATATGAGTTTATTAATCCTCCCCAACACCATGACTGCCTCTGTAACAGTAACTGTCTCTGCCTCAGTGGATCAGCTGCTGAAAGTCTCACTTGTCCATTTCTTACTTCTAAACTTGACTATTTCAAAACTCTTGGAACCGGAGCCCCAACTTGCGACCTCTGTAAGCCTGAGCTCATTCAAAATTCTGCTATGCAAACTTGGCCAATCTCCAATCATCAATTATCCCTGTGTTCATTTATCTAGTAAGAGTTTTAACAACACCAGGTTAAAGATTTGTTAAAACTCTTACTGTGTTTACCCCAGTCCAACGCTGGCATCTCCACATTCATTAATCTACACAGAAAATCTGTAAAATCAACTTCAGTGGCCACTGTGTGCACTAGGTTGAAATCATCTCCCTACCAGGCCCTGTTCTCACTCTCAAATGGCCAACATTCCAGTGAAGAGCAAAGACACTCTGAGATTCTCCCTGAAGTGTAGCAGCGTTGACATTATTGACTGGGAGGAACTCGCTCCAATTGTTCAAAATGGTGACAATCTGTCCATCAAGATGCATCACTGAGTCCAAACACGAGACAGAGCAATGGCAGAGAGGAAAATAGAGGAAGCAATTCTTGTTTGTGTCCAAAGATCTTTGTGCCAATAATCAGTCACATGGAGACCCACCCACAGCAGAAACCCACAATTATGAGCAGACACCATCCTCAATTCAAGGGACAATTCCTTTACTTTACAGCTCCTCCATCACCTCACCCTCTATCTCTGTCACCTCCTCCAGTCCTTCAACTCTCCGAGATCTCTGCACTCTTCCAATTCTCACCACTTGCACTTGCCTGATTTTTATTTCTCGATCATTGATGGAAGCTGTGGAATGTCCTTCTTAAACCTCTCTACCCTCTCTCTCTTTGTCTCTTTAAAACATTCCTTTCTCTTTTATCAGGCATTTGGGCATCTGCCCAAATATCTCCCATGCGTTCGGTGTCAAATTTTATTTGATAACGTTCCTACAAAGTGCCTCGGGAAGTTTAATTATGTTAATAGTGCTATACAAATGTGTTGTTGTTGCATAAACAATTCAAATTCAGTCCCAATCTTCAGTAAATATTCATTAAGAATGGGATACCCTTCCTGCAATTGTCACGTAGCAAACAGGATCAAATAAAAGACTAAACTCATCAAAGCGTCACACTTTACAATCTAATAGAAATGATTCCTAACCCGTAGAGACAACATACTGAACAATCTTCATGGTGAAGTTACGCTTAAGGTTGTAAGAGAGTTGGAATTGGAATTGAAGATCAAGTTGAATTTGGTTTCGGAGGATAGTAAACAATGATCGGAATTTGATGCATTGGAAAATTGGGAGCGGATGGAGATTATCCAGGGCAGAAGTAATGGGGAGCAAGGCCTCGACATGATGCTACACAGTGATGGTACACACTGATGGTACACAGTGATGGTACACAGTGATGGTACACACTGATGGTACACAGTGATGGTACACAGCATTGGACACAGTGATGGTACACACTGATGGTACACAGTGATGGTACACAGTGATGGTACACACTGATGGTGGGCAGCATCACCCTCTGGAAGCACATTTTGGTAAATTATGAGAGAAAGTTAATGGATTGGAGTGCAGTCCAGAGACATGGGCTTGTCATCCAGTTACACAATCCAATACAGAGATGTCTTCCAGATTAAGCTGAGGCCCAAACTGGAATCTCAAGTGGATCTAAAGGATCCTATTGCTCTGTTTTGAAGGGCGGGGAGCTTTCCCCAGTGCTACGGTCAATATTTATCCCTCACCCAACACCACTCAAACAGATTGAATTATTGCATTGCTGCTTGTGGGAGCTTGTTGTGTAAATTCGTTGCCATTTTCCTATATTAAAACAGTGACTACATGTTTAAAAAATACAGTGAATGGGGACATGCTGAGTTCTGTAAGGTACTATCGAATTAAAAGTTATTTCTTTCTTTAACATTGTAACTTGCATTTCCATGACACCTCAAAGGTGAGGGTAGCACAGTGGTTAGCACTGCTGTCTCACAGAGCCAGGGACCTGGGTTCGATTCCCGGCTTGGGTCACTGTCTGTGTGTGGAGTTTGCACATTCACTCCGTGTCTGCGTGGGTTTCCTCCAGGCGCTCCAGTTTCCTCCCACAGTCCGAAAAAAGTGCTGGTTAGGTGCATTAGCCATGCTAAATTCTCCCTTAGTGTACCCGAACAGGCGCCTGAGTGTAGTCACTAAGGGATTTTCACAGTAACTTCATTGCAGTGTTAATGTAGGCCTACTTGTGACACGAATAAATAAACTTTAAAAAGGTGGAAATTGTCCCAAGGCACTTCAGCAAGCAGTCACAGTGATGGGTAATGGAGAGAGGGAACAAGATAGCGTTTTCAGAAAAGTTTGAGGGGCAGATGGTGACAGGTTCATCATCAAGCATTTATCCAATCCCCATTTGCAAGTTTCACTAAGACTGCTTCCACTTCCTGTTCAGACAGCACATTCTAGATCCTAACGACTTGCTATGCAAAAGAAAATGCTCATTTTTCTCTCTGGCTCTTTTGCCAATTCTTTTAAATGTGTTCCCTCTCACTAGTGTTTCTCCCTATCTACTCTCTCAAAGAACGTTTTGCCCATCAAACCCCATCCAAACTACATTTGATTATCTTATCATGGACATCACAGTCCCAAAGTACCTGTTAATCTCTTACTTTGGAAACACTGATTTCCTTCCCCAGCTTTCCCAAAACAATATCAAGAAATGCAGTTGGTGCATTGCAAGACTTTTGACTATCGCCTGGAAGTGACTTTTGGTTGAAGATGAATGTAACATGTATGTTTGATGTGAAATTCAATTGAGCATTCTCAATAGTTCTCAAAGGTCCAGTACCCTTCTTTGACAGGAACTCTCTTCCCCAGAGAATGGTGGTGACAGAGTTATTGAATATTTCTAAGGCAGAGGTAGATAGATTCTTGAATAAAAGGGAGTCAAAGGATATTGGGGGGACAGGTGGGAAAGTGGAATTGAGGCCACAATCAGATCAGTTATTGTCCTTTTGAACGGTGAAGCAGGCCTGAGGGCCGAATGGCCCACTGCTTCACGTGTTTTTATGTTCAATATGGCAGATGGAAAAGTAGCCTGGCTACTAGGTCCCAGCTGGCTACTAACTATTTCAAAACAGCTACTCACATGTATGCGTTCATCCGAACAATCCCCTGACAAAATCCAGTATTTGATCATTTTAAGGCACCATCAGCGGGAAATATTTGGGCATTTTCCCAATGAGGAGATTGTTACTTCATGCAGCTGACTTGATATGCAAGATTGGCGCACATCTGGCAGAACCTCTGCACCTGTTGCACACTTGCCAAGTGAAAATTAACTTTCAACAGCTAGACTTTAATATTGGAAAACATCCCAAAATACCTCTCAGTGTAAGTCAAAAACTGACATCAAACAAAAGGAGACAATAGGAACGGACTAAAGGTTAAGAGAGAAAATTAAACTTGAATTTCAGACACTCAGCGTGGTGTTGTGGAAGAGATATATGAAATATAATATCTTTTACTGAAATGCAAAACACGCTCTGCCTATAATTAATTGATTATACTAAAGCATTTGATAAAAGTCCAACACAAGCATCTCATGAAAATTCTGAAAGACATCAGTGGGAAAGATCTTCAATTCATTGGGAATATTTACTAAAATCAGGTAGGAATGATCAGATATGAGAACAAATTTTCTGATCGGAAAACGATCAGAAGAGGGTTTAGACAAGACAGCATTCTCTCACCGGAGTATTGTTCCCTATAAAGTGACTGCATTCTCAGAGAAAGTGAAGGGATGGATGGTATAAAGGGGAGACCAGCCTATGGTCATTTGGAACTATGGTGACTTTACTATTGTAGCTCAGTTGGCTGGATATTTGGTGTCACTGTGCCACCATGGGCAGCATGGTGGCACAGTGGTTTGCACTGCTGCCTCATAGCGCCAGGGACCCGGGTTTGATTCTGGCCTCGAGTGACCGTCTGTGTGGAGTCTGCACGTTCACTCCATGTCTGCGTGGGTTTCCTCCCACAGTCCAAAGATGTGCGGGTTAGATTGATTGGCTATGCTAAGTTGCCCCATTGTGTCAGGGGGATTAGCAGGGTAAATATGTGGGGATAGGGGGATAGGGCCTGGGTGGGATTATTGTCGGTGCAGGCTCGATAGGTCAAATGGCCGCCTTGTGCACTGTAGGGATTCTATGATTCGATGATAGTGATGCCAATAGCACGGATCTAATTCCCCGTATCGGCTGAGGTTATTCATGAAGTCCCCGCCTTCTCAACCTTGACCCTTGTCTGAGGTGTGGTGATCCTCAGGTTAAATCACCACCAGCCAGCTCTTCCCTTCAAAGGGGAGAGCGGTCTATGGTGATCTGGGACTATGACGACTTTACTGGTATAAAGGTAAGAGGGAGAGTCATCCACAACATCTGCTATGCCAATGACACTGTACTTAGAGCAACAAATGGAAATAACTTGCAAGAATTAACCAACAGTCATAGGGAAATTGGTAGATATGGGTCTTCCATTCAACTGTAAGGAAACATACACTGTGTTAATGATAAAGAGAAAGGACATTCCAGTATACAACATCACAGTAAACGGAAGCAAACTGGAACACAAGCGCAGTAAGATCTGATGTCAAAATCCAAAAGAGGATTGGACAAAGCAAAAGTGCTTTTACAAAATTAAGTAACACTCTAAGAAACATCAGGTTAAATCTTGAAATGAGAATCCATATGCGAAAATGTTCTGTCTAGTCAGTAATGAAATCCAGATTTGAAGCTTGGAGCATCGGGAAAGAGGGAGGAAAGAAAATCGACAGCTTTGAAAGTGTGAGGTGATGCATTTGAGCAGAAAGAGACAATAGAGGCAAAACTCTTCAAATCACGAGGGGGCTGGACAGAGTAGATTCAGGAGAAACTGTTCCCCCTCCTAAAAGGATCAAGAACGGGAGGGCACAGATTTAAAGTGATTTGCAAAACAAGTAAATGTGATGTGAGGAAAATGTTATTCACACAGTGAGTGGTTTGGGTCTAGAATATTCTGCCTGGAAGTGTGGTGGAGGCAGGTTCAAACGAGGCATTTGGGGAAAGCATTGGATGATTATTTGAATAGAAACAATGTGCAAAGGTGCAGGGAAAAGGCAGGAAAATGACATTAAGGCATGGTGCCCATTTGGAGAACTGGTGCAGACACAATGGGCTGAAAGGCCTCCTTCTGCACTGTAACAGTTCTGTGATTGTATGAAACCTGGTGCTTCAGAAGGATCCTCAGGGTAAGCTGGGTGGAGAAAAGAACTAACTGAGAAGTACTGAATGGGCCGAAGGAAGGAGAAAACTCTTACATAATATCAAAAGATGACAAATGGAGTCATTTGGACATGTGACCTGGGCAGAAGGTTGGAATGCCTCATCACCACCAGATGGATTAACAGAAAGAACAAAAAGCTGGCAGTGAAGGAAACACAGTAAGAAGGTTAACAACACCAGGTTAAATTCCAACAGGTTTATTTGGTAGCAAAAGCCACAAGCTTTTGGAGCCTTAAGCCCCTTCTTCAGGTGAGTGGGAATTCTGTTCACAAACAGGGCATATAAAGACACAAACTCAATTTACAGAATAATGGTTGGAATGCGAATACTTACAGCTAATCAAGTCTTTAAGATACAAACAATGTGAGTGGAGAGAGCATCAAGACAGGCTAAAGAGATGTGTATTGTCTCCAGACAGGACAGCCAGTGAGACTCTGCAGGTCCAGGCCAGCTGTGGGGATTACAGATAGTGTGACATGAACCCAATATCCCAGTTGAGGCCGTCCTCATGTGTGCGGAACCTGGCTATCAGTTTCTGCTCAGCGACTCTGCGCTGTCGCGTGTCGTGAAGGCCGTCTTGGAGAACGCTTACCTGAATACCAGAGGCCGAATGCCCGTGACCACTGAAGTGCTCCCCAACAGGAAGAGAACAGTCTTGCCTGGTGATTGTCAAGCGGTGTTCATTCATCCCTTATCGCAGCGTCTGCATGGTTTCCCCAATGTACCATGCCTCGGGACATCCTTTCCTGCAGCACATCAGGTAGACAACGTTGGCCGAGTTGCAAGAGTATGTACCGTGTACCTGGTGGATGGTGTTCTCACGCCATCCACCAGGTACACGGTACATACTCTTGCAACTCAGCCAACGTTGTCTACCTGATACGCTGCAGGAAAGGATGTCCCGAGGCATGGTACATTGGGGAAACTATGCAGACGCTGCGACAATGGATGAATGAACAACTCTCGACAATCACCAGGCAAGACTGTTCTCTTCCTGTTGGGGAGCACTTCAGCGGTCAAGGGCATTCGGCCTCTGATATTCGGGTAAGCGTTCTCCAAGACGGCCTTCATGACACACGACAGCGCAGAGTCGCTGAGCAGAAACTGATAGCCAGGTTCCGCACACATGAGGACGGCCTCAACTGGGATATTGGGTTCATGTCACACTATCTGTAATCCCCACAGTTTGCCTGGACCTGCAGAGTCTCACTGGCTGTCCTGTCTGGAGACAATACACATCTCTTTAACCTGTCTTAATGCTCTCTCCACTCACATTGTTTGTATCTTAAAGACTTGATTAGTTGTAAGTATTCGCATTCCAACCATTATTCTGTAAATTGAGTTTGTGTCTTTATATGCCCTGTTTGTGAACAGAATTCCCACTCACCTGAAGAAGGGGCTTAAGGCTCCAAAAGCTTGTGGCTTTTGCTACCAAATAAACCTATTGGACTTTAACTTGGTGTTGTTAAACTTCTTACTGTGTTTACCCCAGTCCAATGCCGGCATCTCCACATAGTGAAGGAAACAGCCAGACAACGTTAAAGTCTGACGTAACCAGAACTCCAACAAGACGGCCATCCACTGTTGCTGTAGTTGGAAAGTTGACAAGATCGTGGTCACCTACACCATTCAGCATGGCACTTAGAGTGCGACAACTAAATGCTTGGTCAAAGTAGTAGATTTTACACAAGGTCTTAAAGAAGGAAGTCAGGGAGAGGTTAAGGGAGCAGACTCTACTGCTTGGGTCCAAGACGGCAGTGGTCACCAGTGCTGGTGCAAAGGGAGCGGAGGATCCACAAGAGGCTGTTATTAGAGGATTACAAAGTTCTCAATGGAGCTGTAGGAATGGAGGAGACATTCATAGTATTATATTGTATCATAGTAACTAAAACACATCCATAACTGAGAGAGCAATAAGCCGATGTTGCAGATTCCCGTCCCCAACACATTCTGTCTTTCCAGATGCTGTTTTCCCATCAATTTCAATTCACAACTTCAGATTTCCAGCATTATCGAGAGAGCAGCTATGTACATAGGAGTGTCTGTGCAGTGACGGTGACTCTCTCTGAGTTGTTAAATTCTTTTGATATTTGTACTATTTGTAACTTCAATTAACATTTCACCCACAGGTGGGGTAAGGTACTGATTGCAAAACTTTACTACAGACAACTAGGCAGTTTCAGCTGCACACACCCACATTTAATCAGTGAGATATCGCAGCTATCAGTGACACATTGAAAGATAGACAGCAGAACCTGCATTTATATAGTACCATTCATAACTTTAGGTTTCCCCAAGGTGTTTTATAGCAACCAAGATTAGCAGATTGGGGCAGCACGGTGGCACAGTGCTTAGTACTGCTGCCTCACAGCACCAGGGTCCCTGGTTTGATTCCTGGCTTGAGTCACTGTTTGTGTGGAGTTTGCACGTTCTCCCTGTGTCTGCATGGGTTTCCTCCGGGTGCTCCGGTTTCCTCACACAGTCCGAAAGACATGCTGGTTAGGTGTATTGGCTATGCTCCCTCAGTGTACCCGAACAGGCACCAGAGTGTGGCGACTAGGGGATTTTCACAGTAACTTCATTGCAGTGTTAATGTAAGCCTACTTGTGACACTAATAAACTTTAAACTTCAGTTATGTGGGAAACAGGACAGCCAAATGGCACACAGCTAGCTCCCAAAATAATGACCAGAAACTCCTATCAGAGGTATTAGTTCAGGGAGAAATACTGGGCAGTTGTGCACTGAGACAGCTTCCTAACTCTTCCAAGTGTGCCAGAGGATCGTATACATCCACCCAAGAGGACAGACAGGATCTTGTTCAAAGGACAGTGCAGTGCTCACTCCATACTGGATTCAAATATCAGCCTGGAATGTGACTTGAACCGTAACCTTCTGGAGCAGAGGGGAGAGCGGCTCCCACTGAGGCAGGGCTGACACACACATGGATAAATTGGCAGGGGTTCACAATGCAGATTGTGAATTTCAGTATTGAGTGCAACATTCCAGTCAGCATTCCTTTATTTAAAAAACCCAAAGTGGGTGTGGTTCAAGAACAGCTAATGCAACACTTGGTATCATGCCCCGTAATAGAAAGGAAACCACAGGACCCATCCCTTAAGTTGAGCAACTTTAAAAATGACCTGCAACAAACATTTAGCAACCCTATTGATTCACCTTTCAATCTTCAGAACGATGCCAGTTCCAACATGTACAAGTTATTTTATTCATTCACGGGGTGTGGGCATCACTGGCTCAGCCAGCATTTATTGCCAATCCTGAATTGCCCTCGAGAAAGTCAACAAACAAAATAATGATGACGAGACTATTCCCAAGGACACGTGACTTCCATCTTTCACGACCTCAGTCATCCCAAAGAGCCCAAACAGCCAAATTAAGTTTAGTCACTGTTGTAATGTAGGAAACGGTAAGAAGTCTCACAACACCAGGTTAAAGTCCAACAGGTTTATTTGGTAGCAAATACCATAAGCTTTCGGAGCGCTGCTCCTTCATCAGATGGAGTGGAAATGTGCTCTCAAACAGTGAACAGAGACACAAAATCAAGTTACAGAATATTGATTAGAATGCGAATCCCTACAACCAGCCAGGTCTTAAAGATACAGACAATGTGGGTGGAAGGAGCATTAAGCACAGGTTAAAGAGATGTGTATTGTCTCCAGACAGGACAGCCAAGTTCCGCACACATGAGGACGGCCTAAATTGGGATGTTGGATTTATGTCACATTATCAGTAACCCCCGCAGCTTGCCTCCTGGACTTGCAGGCTGTCCTGTCTGGAGACAATACACGTCTCTTTAACCTGTGCTTAATGCTCCCTCCACCCACATTGTCTGTATCTTTAAGACCTGGCTGGCTGTAGGGATTCGCATTCTAATCAGTATTCTGTAACTTGATTTTGTGTCTCTGTGCACTGTTTGAGAGCACATTTCCATTCCATCTGACGAAGGAGCAGCGCTCCGAAAGCTTATGGTATTTCCTACCAAATAAACCTGTTGGACTTTAACCTGGTGTTGTGAGACTTCTTACTGTGTTCACCCCAGTCCAACGCCGGCATCTCCACATCGTAATGTAGGAAATGCAGTCAATTTAACACACAGCACGCTCCCACAAAAAGCAATGAAATAAAAACCAGAAAATGTGCTTTTGGTGTCATTGTTTTAGGGATAACAGGTCAAAACACTGGGGAGAACCTACTGCACTATTTGTTAAATAGTGCCATAAGATCTTTTACAACCAGCGCAGAGTGCGCTTGCCTAACAGACTTTGCAGTGGTAAAGGCCAACTTGCTGAGGGCAGCAGTAGAGGTTTTCCTGTATTCACTACATTTGTTTCTAAAGCAGGATGAAACCTTTGTTCTTCTGTCCTTATAGATTGTCGTGAAAGTGCCAGGCCATCTCCATCGACACCATCTTCACTCCCACCACTGTGGAAGCCAGCAATGGTCACATTCTATAAACAAATTGAAAAAACTGGACTCTGAATATCGATACGAATAGGTCCATCTGCACAACAGCAAACTACTGGGGGGTTCTTCACCCAGAGAGTGGTCTGCCTGTGGAATCCACCACAATAAAAAGGAGGCCAAAACATTGTGTGTTTTCAAGAAACAGTTAGATATAGCACTTGTGGCAAAGGTAATCAAAGGATAAAGGGGAGAGAGGATCAGGCTGTTGAGTTGGATGATCAGCCATAATCATAATGAATAGTGGAGCAGGCTCGAAGGGCCAAATGGCCTCCTCTTGCTCCTATTTTCTATGCTTTTATGTTACTAGCTTTACATCGTGTATTATACATTAGTTGACTCAACAGAAGCAAAAAAAGACTGAGAATGACAGAATTTAACAGAATTAGAGTCTACAGACCCATTTGGTACAAATGGTCTATACTGGCATTTCTGCTGCACATGAGCAATCTCTGATTGCTTTGAACTAACCCCATTAACATATCCTCTCATTCCTTTCTCCTTCATGTGCTTTTTTTTAAGGTTTCCCCTAAAACGCATCTTTGCTGTGGTTGGGACTTCCATGTTCACTGGTAAAGAGGCTTCTCCTGAATTCCTTATTTATTAGTCATTGTCTTAATTCACTGCCTATAATTCGGGTCTGCCCCGCAAATAAAAAATATTTTTATATGTCTATTAAACGTATTCATAACCTGAAAGACCTCAATTAGGTCACCCCTTGGCCTTCTCTGTTTTACAGAAAAGCCCAGCTTGTATAATCCTTTCATTCATGAGCTATCATCCTTGAGAGTCACTTTTCTACCTGCTCCCTTCCTCTCCAGCTCTTTGTACTCATCACTAAGAGAGATCCAGATTCTCCATAATCACAACAATGTTAACTAAATGGCTGACCTGAAAAAGGCTAAATTATTGAGGGCAGTTTGCATAGACATGTAAGGAGTGATCTAATTAAGATGGTTAGAATGATTAAAGCTAAGTAGAGAAAACCCATCTTTCCTGCCAGGGGAGTGCAGGATGAGGGGAGTTGACTTCAAATTAGAGCAATTCTTCACACAAAGGGCGGGGGGTAGAAATCTAGAACTTGCTTTCCCCAAAAAGCTGCTGAGGCTGGGGATCAACTGAAAATTTCAAACCTACAATGGATTTGACTAGGTAACAGCATTCAGGAATTCAGAACCAAATTGGGAGATGGAGTTGCAGACCATCATAATCAAAATGAATGATGGGAGCTGAATGGCTCCTCCTGTACCTAAATAGCTATTTCTTCCCCTAGAAGGTCGGTCATTACAGGCTATGGCTTCAGTACCTTTTTCAAATGTCTGAGACGACAACCCCTATGTACAAAAATAAACAGAGGCACAACAGCAACTTCCATTTATACAGCACCGTGAATGCTGTAAAACATTCTGTAACACAGGGAGCGCAACCAGACAAATATGCCCCAGACATTAGGATCAGTGAACAAATGTCAGGACAAATAGTTTTTGAGGATCATCCTAAAGGAAGAGTGGTCCATGGACAGAATTCATGGGTTTGGACAGGACAGTTGAAGGAGCTGCCACCAATGGTGGGTAGAGGTAATGGGGAATGAAGAGAGCAGAATTGGAAGCATCTAGAGGGTTGTAGGGCTGGAAGAGGTCAGAGATAGGGAGGGGCAAAGCCATTGTGGAAGTTTATGAAAAGGAAAAGAATAGCTAAACTAAACTTTGGCCACTTGATGTGCGAGACTGGGGAACTAATAAGAGAAAAAAGGAAATAGCAAAGACTTTGAACAAATGTTTTGTCTCAGTCTACACGTGGAGACAAAAAAAATTCCCAGAATAGTAGAAAATCAAGAAGCAAAAGGGAGGGAGAAGGCATTTAAAACAATCACTATTACTGGAGAAAAATCAGTAGGACTGAAGACTGACAAGTCCTTTACACCTGATAGTCTACATTGGTTATGAACTTCCAAAAGTCCCTAGATTCTGGAAAGGTCCCAACAAACTGTAAATGTGATACTTCTATTCAAGAAAGGAGGAAGTCAAAAGCAGGAAACTATAGGCCAGTTGACCTAATATCTGTCCTGAGGGAATGCTAGAATTTAAGGAAATAGTAGCAGAACATTTAGAAAATAATAATACAATCAGGCAGGTAAGTGAAAGGGAAATCGTGTTTGACAAATTTATTCTAGTTTGAGTATCTACCAAGCATAGTCGATAATGGGGAAACCAGGTGTCGTTAATGTGTTTGGATTTCTAAAAGGTGCTACGAGTTCATGTGGTGGGGGTGATGTATGAAAACGGATAGTAGATTGGTTCACTAACAGAAAGGAGAGAATCGGAGTAAGTGGGTCACATTCACTTGGCAAATAGCATTTAGTGGAGTGCCAGGGACTTAACTACTTATGATCCATATTAATCACCTGGAGGAAGAGACAGACTGCATTGTAGCTCACAACACAAAAATAAGTAAGTTGTAGGGAGGATACAAAGAGTCTGCAAAGGGATATAGAAAGGTTAAGTGAGTGGGCAAAAATTTGGCAGATTGAGTATAGCACAGGGAAGTGTGAGGTTGTTCACATTGGTGGGAAGAACAGGGAAGCAGAGTATTACTTAAATAGAGAGAAACTGCAAAATGCTGCAATACAGAGGGACCTCCGTGTCCTTGCACATGATCACAAAAGGTTAGCATACAGGTACATGCAATTAAGAAAGCAAATGGGATGTCGGTCTTTACTACAAGGAGGATATAGTATAAAAGTAGAGAAGTTTGCTACAACTGTACAAGACATTGATGAGTCCACACCTGGAGTGCTGTGTAGTTTTGGTCTCATTGGTTGAGGAAGGATATACTTACAATGGAGACAGTACAGTGAACGTTCACTAGATTGGTCCCTGAGGGCTGTACGATGATGAGAGATCGGGTAAATTGGGTTTATATTCTAGGATGAAGGCACGAACACCAATGAAACAGTAGTCTCAGTATACAGAAAATTAGTTCAGCCGCTTTGTCGAGCGTTTATCTGAAGGGATGTAGCCATTTAGAGCTGGAAATGGGGAAAGTCCCAGCGTTTCCCGGGAAGATCTCTTCTGCATTGTGATTGAAAACCAAAACTCACCACTTATTTACAGCAGAAACATCACAAAAAGTGTGATCCTCATAGTCCTCCTATCACTAACCCAATTCCAATAACTATTGAAATTAAAGCAGAATGTTGCGGATACTGGAAATCTGAAATAAAAACAAAAAATGCTGGATAAGCTCAGCAGGTCTTGCCGCATTTGTGGGGAGAGAAAGAGTTAACAGTGAGTCAATATGACTCTTATACAGAACCGAATAGAAATGTGATAATTTATAAAGTTGGGGGCGGTGCAGCAGAAAAGAAGGACCAACAACCACTTATTTTTATATGGCACTTTTAATGTAATAAAAAGAGCCAAGGTGCTTTACAGGAGCAGAGTGTAAAATGTGAAACCAAACCACACAAGGAGATATGAGGTCAGATGCCAAAAGCATTGTCAAAGAGGTACCATTTAAGAAGTGTTTTAAAGGAGGAAAGTGAGAGATAATGGGGTGTAGGAAGTGAATTCTATAGCTTGCAACTGAAGGCACAAACACCAATGATGGAGCAATTATAATTGGTAATGCACAAACCAGCAAAGTTAGAGGAGAGCAGATATCATGGAAGGATGAAGGAATTCACAGAGATAGGAAGAGTTAAGGCCATAGACAGATTGGAAAACAAGAAGGAGAATTTTTAAATGAAGACAATGCTGATCAGTGATCACAGGGGTGACAGGGGAACAGGAATTGCTGATGGGCTGCACAATTTTAGATGGTCTCCTGTGTATGGAGGTTGAACGGGCCGAAAATCAGCCAGGCGTTGGAATAGACAAATCTAGTGGAAACAATGACATGGATGATGGTTTCACCAGTAGATGAGCTGAGGCAGGGTGAAGTTAGCGATATTACAGAGACGGGGGTGAAGTTGAGCCACGTTGTGGAACCAAGTCCATTGAATGGTTTTTAAGAAGTCTGTACTGCAAAATTGTTATCGTAGCATCAGAGATACATTGGGGGGAAATTCATACCCATTTTAATTAACTCTGATTGTCAGGCTTTGTTAAAGTTTCCAATTGTCTTTATTATCATAGTTTATATCTTGCATTCCAGGCACCTAAAGTGATCTCTGCCAAAGGGACAATTTTATTAAAATCAGAATTAGGCCGGTTAGGGATAAAAATCGAAACATTTTATCTACGTGAAGGGTAGTGGAAATCTGGAACTAGCTCTGTCAAAATAATGAACTTGCATTCTCTAGTACTTTTCATGCCAGAGGACATTCCAAAGTGCTTTAAGCCAATGAAGTACTTTGGAATTGTCACCCCTGCTGTAGTAAGAATGGAAGGTAGGAAATAATGCAGTCATTTTGCACACAGAGGCGGGATACTGACCAGTCATTTGTCTTCAGGTGTTAGTTGAGGGATAAACACTCTCAATAACAGGGAGAACTCCTCTGCTCACCTAGTGTCGCAAAATCCACACACTGATCGCACAATTACACTTGCTCTGCCTTATTGCCGCAATTTCACAGGATATACAAAGCCCGCATAGACCATAGATACAAGTGGAAATTTAACTAGAAAAGGATTCTAAACTAAGACCCTGTCTGCCCTTTCAGGTGGACATAAAAGATCCCATGGCGCTCTATCAAAGAGGAGCAGGGGAGTTTTCCTTAGTGCCCCAGAAAATATTAATCCCACAATCAACATCACATCACAATACTGTTTGTAGAAGTTCGCTCTGTGCAAGAGTACCTCATTAGTGTGAAGCGCTTTGAGACATCCAGTGATTGTGATAAGTACAATAAAAATGAGAGTCTTTCTTTCTCATCTAACATTACTCAAATAGACTTTCTCCTTATTATCACATTGCTGCTTCTGGGAGAAAATTGGTTGCCATGTTTTTTCTTTTTTTGTTATTCAACGGATGTGGATGTCACTTTGTTGTCCATCCCTAATTGTCCTCGAGAAGATGGCGCTGAGCTGTCTGCGACAGGACTGGCACGATGGCACAGTGGTTAGCACTGCTGCCTCACAGCACCAGGGACCTGGGTTAAATTCCCAGCTTCGGGTCACTGTCCGTGCGGAGTTTGCACGTTCTCCCCGTGTCTGCGTGGGTTTCCTCCAGGTTCTCTGGTTTCCGCCCACAGTCCGAAAGACGTGCTGGTTAGGTGTATTGGCTAAAATTCTCCCTCATGCTAAAATTCTCCCTCAGTGTACCCAAACAGGCGCTGGAGTGTGACGACTAGGGGATTTTCACAGTAACTTCATTGCAGTAATTTAATGTAAGCCTACTTGTGACTAATAAGTAAACTTTAAAAAAAAGTGGCTTCCTAAACTACTTAAGAGAGCAATTAAGAGTTAACCACATTGCTGTGGGAACTGGACTCATTATAAAAGTGACATTACAACAATGACTACAGTCCAAATATACTTGATTGGCTGTTATGCATTTTGAGATACTGAGGACATGGAAAGGAGTTTTATAAATGCAAGTCATTCTCCAAATTTGGATGCATTGATAAGAAAGGAAGAAATGAGGTAGTTGACAATAGTTGGAAATATTCAGGTTGTATTTGAGGAGGCCTGGAAAAGCTTTCTTACAAGATGCCAAATTTGGTGATGCATTTAACAAGATTTGTCCAATGATGGTTTGTCCAAACATAACTATTATCTTTGTCAGACAAGCCAATGAATCTGATACACTCTGAGTTTAGGCAGATACAGATAGCAACTTGAATTTTTATGGCATCTCATTATGTTTTGCAGAAACCACCCTTTGCTTTCTCAATAGTGCCGTGATTGCTGCTTTGTAGTTTACTATTTCAAACACATTCAAGATCTCAAAAACAGCACAAGAAAATGACCAGTTAATCTGATTCTGGTCGAGGGAGGAATTAGGTGAGGAACCATCGACCTCAATCACCAGGACAGGTAGTTACGACCTTTGTGTTAACATCCCAACCCACAAGTATGGCACCTGTTACCTGCAAAAGTGTCAGCTTAAATTGTGTTATGTGTGGAATGTGACCACAACCGTCTCACTCAGTGGTACAAATGCTGCCAAATGAAGCTCTGCCCAGTTTACCATATATCCATTTGTTTTGGTCTAAGTTGGTGAGCCCGTAGGTCGCTGTGATATCCCTCTCACAAGAGCAGTGACTAAGGGTTAGTTCTTTTGCACAGTCAACTCAATGTTCACCTCAGGATAGTCTTTATTTCAGATCCTTTAAACAAAAAATAAAGTTCCCATTTGCTATTTTCATCCAATTATAAGAACCTTCTGTCAAAGACCAGGCACAATACAACGAGAATGGCTCAATGCTCATTAACTTAAATCTTGAAAGATTTTAATTCCAGTTCATTCAGACACAGTGTGGGATTCTTCTCAATATATCTTGGTAGAACTTTTTAAAAGAAAAATATCTTTACCTGTGGAATGATTCCAGGATGCACTGGTTTTAACACAGACAACAGACTTTGAACAACAAGCTCTTTTAGCTTTAAATATTTGGCAAGATCTTCAAACCGTTGAGTCAGCGGCATTAGCTAATTTGATGAGAAAAGGAGTTGGGGAGCTATTGTAGCAGTACACAGCAGACTGAACTGATTCTGGCGTCAGACTGGCTTCCTATGCTTTCCTCCAAGGCTACCCACCAGCAATCATGAACCATTTAAAGAATCGGACAGCTGGCTTTGGACTGGTGCATTTCAATTATAAATGAACAACTCTTCACTTCTGCAAATGTCTGTCTATAGGCAGCAGCAGTGAGAGGAGACAGGCACTTGTGGAGGGGTGGGGGTTGCAGGTTGGTGTGTGGCTGTGTCATGTTAGCTAGATATGGAATTGTTGCAACATACATCGTGTTGCTTCAAAGTTCTTCAGCGACCTTTCATCAAATGTCCTGCTTGAGAACAGGTGATACTAGGATTTTGCCCAGACCCAAAAAGAGGTGCAACTATTTAAACAAGGTGTCCACCCTTCATACTCAGCAGGAGACCATCCTGGGCACCAGTTTGGCTAGTTCAAAACCAGGGAGATGGAAAGAAACTAGACAAACGAGTGCATGAAACAAAAATGAACCATCAAGGTCCTTGCAAAAGAACTACCCTCAACATAAAGGACAAAACTGTCTCAAAACCTAACTCTCAAAATGCAAAGGGCCACATGGATACAGTAAACAGCAGAAAGTAAATGCTGTATTACACATATACCATGTGTATTATGCTGAATTGTTACCACAAAGGGCTAATTAAATTCTTCTGAGGAGAAAAGAAAAAAGAATGAAGGACATACCAATCAATATATATTAAACTGTTCCCCTGATAGGACTTTATCTGGATGTTTTTGTCACTTAACCACCTTCTTTGTTGCATCTTGAAAAAACAAATCATAAAAAGGGAGGTTACACTAGCTTACAACAGTGCAACTTGTTGCATCTGTCCAATAGCAGGGTCATGAGAAAGAGAAGCAAGTGTCAGACACTGCTTTTTCTCCGACTCCCATTATTGAGGAGGTACGAAATAGAACTGCTTCTAATCTGTACAATCTGCAAGGAAAAGCAGACTGAAAGACAAGACTTATTTTTTACAGTTTGAGGGTCTATACACAAGTAATTTTACTTTCTCTAATTCCAGACAGAGATTGAGCCTATCCTTTCATGGGTAGGTTTTTGCAAAGCTCAGGCCAGTCGGTGCTGGGTCGAACGGATAGCAGAACCCAGTAGAAATACGTAAGGATCTTAAGGCTGGTGTTTCTGTTCAGTTCAGTTTGCTATGCACCCCATGGTTTCTGCTTATATCTGAAGCATTAAACTCCTTTCAGAAATGCAAGAGTAGGACATGGACCGTTACTTGAGACAAACTGTTTTAATTCCTTCCAGCCACTCTGAACTTCAGCCGCGGAAGCCAAAGAAACCTTTGATGTAACCAGTCAGGCCTCCTTTTCCTTTCTGCTCCACTTTGTCCTCCAAGTCTGGGAATGCTGCATGGTTCAGAGCCAAGTCAAAGAACAGAGGTTTACAGGGAATCGGCTGGAATTCTGGTGGGAATCTCACGAGATTAGCATGTTTAGTGACCAGAGAAGGGTCGATGCGGAACACGTCCAAACACTCCCAGAGAGGCTGCAACAGAGGAGTCACAAGGTTATAGCCACAGCTTGGACATGTTTAACAGTGAGCACTGGAAGTGCCATTTAATGCATGAACTGCGAAGATCAGCATCCTGGTAGGTGGATTACAAACTGAACTTCACTAGAATGTCATTTGGGAGTCATCTACAACCTTCCTTAAAATTCCTTCAACATTTCCTTAAAACGTCTCCAATTTTTATCTCCCTTTCTTGGGGGCAGTGACTCACACCGAGGTACAGTTCCATAGTCGCCCATTAGTGACTGCCCTTTGTATATCAACATGGCCATGGGGGCAGCCCAATCCCACTCACAGCACGACAACATTGGCTTACACTTTATCACCCTTATCTTGCTCAGGGACAATTACAAAGTCACAAATGCCATCCAAGCTGAGATCAACTGATTCAGCACTGACCACTAACTGGTCTGCATAGCTCCTCACACCAGATTTCACCCTCTAACAGTGGAATAAACTACATTCCAACACAGTGTGTAATATCACTGACAAAAGAACCTGGGAGAGTGACAAGTTTTTTTAAACATTGCAAATTATGATCTGGATTGTAACGCTTTTAAAGGGTGGCTGAAGGTGTATGTAAGAGTGAGCGCAAGTGCGTGCAAGAGTGTGAGTGCGAGCGCGTGCGAGGGGTAATCTAACAGATTTTTCCATTGCTGTTTGATTCTAATGAGCGTGATTGATGAATAAGAGCAGGAGTGTGGGGGAGCAGGGTGCAGGAAGAAGTGAAGGGCATGCTCTGAATACTGAATAGATTCATTTCTTTGGCTTTGCCATTTTTATCTAAAAGTCATTTTCGACCATCAAAGAACAGAACAACAAGGTTCAGCCCTTAAGGCTGGGACATTTCAAATAACTTCTAAATAAAGATTAGACAGCAGAGATTGACTCTTCCATCATTCAAGCTAACAGCACGGTGGCACAGTGGTTAGCACTGCTGCCTCACAGCGCCAGGGACCCGGGTTCGATTCCGGCCTTGGGTCTCTGTCTGTGTGGAGTTTGCACATTCTCCCTGTGTCTGCGTGGGTTTCCTCTGAGTGCTCCGGTTTCCTCCCACAGTCTGAAAGACGTGCTGGTTAGGTTCATTGGCCAAGCTAAATTCTCCTTCAGTGTACCCGAACAGGCACCAGAGTGTGGCGACTAGGGGATTTTCACAGTAACTTCATTGCAGTGTTAATGTAAGCCTACTTGTGACACTAATAAATAAAGTTTACTTTACTTTTACTAGTGCTGATATATTTCACTACAAGCTGCTCTCCTGCCCATTCACCGTGTCCTTCAACATCCTCTCTTTTCCAAGCATCCTTTAAAAGAGTTATGGAATCTGCTGCAACCACAAGATCCCACATGATAGGCATTCCTCTCAAAAGACATTTCCCACTCACTCTCCCAGCATTGCCCACTCCCACAACTCTCTTTATCTTAAGCTGTACAGCCTCCTCTCCAGCAGGAAAAACAACTTCTCTCTCCGTCACCCTTCATTATCTTGAAGATAAGAACATAAGAACATAAGAAATAGGAGCAGGAGTAGGCCATCTGGCCCTTCGAGCCTGCCCCGCCATTCAACAAGATCATGGCTGATCTGAAGCGAATCAGTTCCACTTACCCGCCTGCTCCCCATATTCCCTTATCGATCAGAAAACTATCTACCCGTGATTTAAACATATTCAACGAGGAAGCCTCCACCACTTCAATGGGCAGAGAATTCCAGAGATTCACTACCCTCTGAGAGAAGAAGTTCCCCCTCAACTCTGTTCTGAACCGGCCCCCCCCTTATTTTGAGGCTGTGCCCTCTAGTTCTGGTTTCCCTTCTAAGTGGAAAGAATCTCTCCACCTCTACCCTATCCAGCCCCTTCATTATCTTATATGTCTCTATAAGATCACCCCTCATCCTTCTAAACTCCAACGAGTACAGACCCAATCTGTTTAATCTCTCCTCATAAGCTACACCCCTCATCTCCGGTATCAACCTGGTGAACCTTCTCTGCACTCCCTCCAAGGCCAATATATCCTTTCGCAAATAAGGGGACCAAAACTGCACACAGTACTCCAGTTGCGGCCTCACCAGTGCCTTGTACAGTTGCAGCAAGACCTCCCTGCTTTTATATTCTATCCCCCTCGCGATAAAGGCCAACATTCCATTCGCCTTCTTGATCACCTGCTGCACCTGCAGACTGAGTTTTTGCGATTCGTGCACAAGGACCCCCAGGTCCCTCTGCACAGTCGCACAATGTAATTTTTCTCCATTTAAATAATATTCCAATTTACTATTATTTCTTCCAAAGTGGATAACCTCACATTTGCTAACGTTATATTCCATCTGCCAGATCCTCGCCCAGATCTCCTGAGTAGCTGTCTGAACCTGGCAGCAATGCTTGCCTGTGACCATCACAACTTGGTATTGGTCTAAGTTAGTGCACTCTCTGCTACACACCGACACTGTTAATTTTATTGAAATATGACAATTTAGAATTCTAATTTTGTTCATGATTTCTAACAATCTGCTTACATTTGAAGACAGGAAGCAATTTCCTCTAGTGAAAGGTGCCATGTGAGACTAAGGATCTCTTACCTCGTTGTCTTTGACCTGAAGCTGTGATACCATCTCAGAGACATCTTCTGTGTCTATGAAAAAGTGATTGAATAACATTAGGCAGTGACAGCATTCTCGAATGTGCAGAAAGATAGCAATAAAATTACCCACTCCTTAAACATGCAGCATGGCATTACTATTGTCAGTGCATCAGAGTAGTTACAGCACAGGAGACCATTCAGCCCTCATGTCTATGCTAGCCCTCTGAAGGAGCAATTCACTCAGTGCCGCTCCTTGCCTCTGCCGCTTCCCCATAGTCCTGTAAATCTTTTCTTTTCACATAATGATCCAATTCCTTTTTGAAAGCCTCCATTGACTCTGTCTCCACCACACTTTTGGGTAGCACATTCCAGATCCTAACCACTCGATCTGTGAAAAAGATTTTCCTCAGTCACCATTGTCATTGCTTCTTTTAGCAATTGCTGTAAATCTGTGCCTTCTGGTTCTCAATCTTTCCACCAATAGGAACAGATTTTTCCTATCTATTATGTCTAGACCTCTAGTGATTTTGAACACCTCTACCAAATCTCCTCTCAACCTTCTCTTCTCCAAGGGAAAACAGTCTCTCAACTTCCCAATCTTTCTACGTAACTGAAGCTCCTCATTCCTGGAATCACTCTCATGAATCTTTACTACACTTTCTAATGCCTTCATATCCTTCCTGAAGTGCGGTGCCCAGAACTGGACATGATACTGCAATTGAAGATGAAATAATGTTTTGTGCAGGTTCAACATAACTTCTAAAATAAAAGCAAAATACTGCAGATGCTGATCTGAGTGATGGGAAAACTTAGCAAGTCTGTCAGCATCTGTGGAGAGAAACCGAGTTAATATTTTGAGTGCATTATGACTCCACTACTCTCTGTTTTCTGTCACCCAGCTAATTTCATATCCATGCTGCGACTATCCTTTTTATTCCCTGAACTCTTAAGTTTGCTCACAAGGGCACTCCCTAAAATATGCCGGGGGTAGCTAACCAGCCATGCCATTTTAGGTATGGATGGGAATATCACTGCAGTTACCTTCTGCTGCTAAGTAGCTATTACCCAATAGAAGAGAAATAATGCTATTCATTCTTCCACTCAAGACAGATATCAATTGCCACTCCCTCCCTCATTAAATATAGAACAAGGAACCCCATTACTCTTGCCAATACAAAGCAAAGAACTCCATCACTTTCTCCAGTATACACTGCACATATAATCCCAATACACACACACTGTTACAAAAAACCTATCTCGTTTTTGCAACACTCAAGTAGCAAGATGCCTCAAAGTTATTCACAGCAAGCAATTAATGACCAAAATTTGACACTGAGCCACATCAGGGAATATCAGGACAGGTAATCAAAGGCTTTGTCAAAAAGAATTTTTAGGAGTGTGTGAAAGGAAAGAGGGGCATAAAAGTGAAGAGTTTAGGGAGGGAATTCCAGAGTTCAGAGCCTAGGCATTGAAGGCATGGCCACCAATGACAAGTAAAGAAAATCGTGGATGTGCAAGAGTCCAGAATTGGGGGAAGAGCAGAAATCCCAGGTGATTTTAAGACTAAGAGAGGTTACAGAGATCAGGAGCGGTTTAAAACCAACAATAAGAATCTTTAAATTGAGGTGCTGTTGGACTGGGAGTGAAGATAAATCAGTAAGCACAGGTTATGGATGGACAGAACTGGATGAAAATCAGTATTGCACAGCAGAGTTTTGGATGAGCTGAGGTTTATAGAAGAGGCAAGATGAGATAATTGGAATACTCGCTCCTAGAGGGAACAAGAGTATGAATGAGAGGTTTCACTAACATGTGAATGGAGGCAGGGGAGAAATATGTGAATATTATGGAGGACGAAATAGGCAATCTAGGTGACGGAGCTCAGAGTCAAAGGGCATTACAGTTACAAACTAAACAGACAGTGGCCAGGGAGGGGATTGGTATTGGTTGCCAGGGAATGGACTGAGCTGGTACCAAAGAGCATGGTTTTGGTCTTGCCAATACTTAATTGGAGGAAATTTCTACTTATTCAGTACTGGGCGACATACAATTTAGAGACAGTGGAGAGGATCGAGAGGTAGAGAAGTAGAATGCCTTCCATCCCCACTGTGGACATTTTCATTTTTAACTACTACTATTAATACTCACCCAGGTTAGTCCACTCACCTAGAATTGCAGCTGCCTGTACAGAGTACTTCTCAGCATTGACTCGAGCAGCTAGTTCCTTCACATCGGGGAGATCCTGCACAAAAGCAGCACACTATTACTTCAGAGTTTAATCCAGGGTTTTTATAGAATCTTTTCAGAACTGTTTCACAGCAATTCCAGTGAGCACCACTTATGCACTATGAGGCAAACAATATACTTATATACAGTTGCATGATCAAAGGGTTAACAATAGTTTTACTCATACCAGATTAAACAGTATGTACTGTATCACTCAGTTCAGAAGTACACATTAAATTTAAAGACTACAATATTTTTGTACAATAACATTGAGACACGAAGCGCAGAAAATTCAGCAAAGTACAATCAAAACTTGGAGACAATTTTGAAATGACTTCATAAAAGCATCGATCAGCACAATATTAAAATGATTAGTCTGATGGACAAAGTCTAGTGCCTGACTCGGCCTGAGCTACTTTAATCAAACAACAGGTTCAGAAAAGTGCACCATATATCTAACCTAACACTAGAGGTTGCTGAGTTGCCTCTGACTAAATGGGCAGCACTCACGTACAAGCCTCGAGAGTGAAATCTAGTAGCCTATTAAACTATGGGAGACATTATAGTGGAGCCTGTTCCCATCGGCAAACATCCACACAGTCAACATGTATAGATGGATAGCCATCAGGAATGAAAAACCAGCCAATCTACCTCTACCTTCACCATCTTAGACTTGTTAGATGGCATTGTCAATTAGCGGAGAGCAGGAGAGGATTTAGTTGAAGGAGGTAAAGTAATAAATGATTAAACCAATTAAGGGCGATGCTAGATGGACAAAGCTTCGGAGGAATACAGTGACAAATAGGTAAGGAAAAGAGAGAACTTCCACACCCTCAGCATTCACTAAAAGTGATTCCCAGCCAGTTACGTTTGAAGTGTAATCATTATTGTTTTGTAGACAAATGCAACACTGACGTGTGTCTAAGGTCTCAGAAAGGTAAATGAAAGAAGGCAGAAGAGGTGGTTTGGGGGATTAAGTGGCCTTTTCTCAAAGATAACATCCTGCATGGAAATTGGATCCGTGTTTGAAAACTCATATGTCGCAGGGAAAATATCAAGGGACAGTGGGAGCTGCTTGTGTGGTTTAGCTAGCTGATCATCCGACAAATGTGTTAAATAACCCACAGGAAGAAGGGCACCACTGTTCTTTGGCCATTGTTTATAATCTGGAAACACTCAAATGACAAAATGTGGCATCTAAAATGCTGTACCTGTAAATTATTTGTGAATTTCGCGGTCTGTGTCTGTGCCTCGGAGGTGTATTTGAGGACCCGCTCATACAGAACCAGGGCTTCACTCCACTTTTTTACAAGTACGTAGGACTGAGCAATGAAAAAGCACCTGGAAAAGAGAGAATACCAAGACCAATGCAGATATAACCCCTTCCACACAACAAACCATACTGCTCTGAAGTACTGCAATAAGTAAACAGACAGGCCCAAACCACAGATTCAATGGCTTCTGATTATCTCAACAGTTTCAATTCCTGACACGCCAGAATCTAATGAGCCACCTTAGTGAACAGATGAATATGATGTAATGTCTCTCAGAGCACTACAATGAATTATTTTGAAGTGCAGTGACGTATGCAGGCAAATGGATCAGCCAATGCACATAGAAAGCAATCAGATTAATGACCAGATAATAAGCTGCTTTGGTAATATTAGTTGAGAAATCAGCGTTGGCCAGGCCACCATGAGAACACTCCTGCCCTTCTGCGAATGGTACCATGGGATCCTTCACATCCATTTGTTAGATACGGCCATGGTTTAATGCTTCATCTGAAAGATGGCACAAACAATGATGCAGCACTTTCTCAGTACTCTGTTAGAGTATCATGCTGGGCTAGGTGGTAGTTCTGGAGTGGACTAGAACACTCAACCTTCAGACTTGCACTACCAGCTGAGGTACCGGAAGGTTCTGGCCTCAGGATTCTTACAATGGCATTGCAAGCTGGTTGGGCAGGTCAGAATGTCAGCTGAGACCTGGTTCCACTGGCTGTTTTCCTTCTTGCTGTCTCCATACTTGGTATTCACCCGGGCTGTAAATACTGTGGATGGGGTTTCCAAGTGAGGAGATAGCACTTGCATTTGTTTAATTCAAATCCACCTTTGCTCCTTGATACATTTTCAAACATAATCTTTAAAGGTTCTACTTTAATTAACTGGAATGTGGGCTCATTAAACCTCAATGCACAGACAAGACTAAAGAGTTAACACTTGGCTACACCAGATTTGGATACATTCTCCAGCCTGGTCTATAATGGATTCAATTACCTCACCAAGAAATGAGGTGCACACGTACATCCATTGACCATGGAACATACCCTGAGAGTGAGCAGGGTGGTGGAGGAACCTGACCAAAAAAGAAAGGAGGGAGCATTGGAAATGCTGTAATGGAGAAAACAGTTGAGCTGTTTTTCAGTGGATAGTCCATTCAACTTGGAACTTCTGTGCATTTCCCAGCTTCAATATGACCCTGAAGGTCTGGTGCTCTCTACCTCAACCGTGAGGAAGACCTGAAACACTGACAAAGTAAATGACGATAACCCATTAAATTTTAATCAACAATAATAATTTCATCCTGTCTATACTGCCTAGCTATTGGATAGTCAAGTGTTCAAAACCTGAAATAAAACCAGAGAGTGCTGGGAATATAATTAATATTCCAAGTAGTAACTTCAGGCAAAATTTCACCATCTGAGAAAATGAACTAATCACTTGTTTCTGTTACTCAGCTGGCTGCTGTGCAAATATCCTGTTAGTTAGTGAATTGGAACGCCCGGAGGTCTGCTCTCCAAGATCAGTGTGATAGAAACGGGGTTTTAGTTTTAAGCTTCATCTCTGAAGTTTCGAAGCACAGGTGTATTGAAGATTCCACTCTTAAAATGGAAAGCTTGGAATTTAGACGCCACTCCTGTCTGAGTGAAATGCAGCCAAGCCAATATGGTTTATTACTAACAGATAGCATGCATGGGTAAACAAACCACTAAGCGCACAAGTGTTAGAAACAATTAACATCCATTTCTGAGTTACTGTGCAACTATATCGTCTAATTAAGATTGGAGGCAGGCTGGGACTTGGGGCAGGGCTTACAGCAAATAAGCAAAGCAAACAAAACCTATTTACAATAGCAAGAACTTGAATTTATATAGTGCTTTTAACATAACAAAAGATTCCAAGGCACTTCACAGGAGCATTATGCAGCAAACTTTGACATGAGTCCTATAAGGTGCTGCTAGGAAAAGCTTGGGCAAAGAGCATCTTAGAGGAAGGAAAAGTAGAGAGCAGAGACATTTAGTGAAGAAATTCCAGAGTTTAGGGCCCAGGCAACAGAAAGTACAGCCACCTACGGAGGAGGGATTAAAATCTGGGATTCTGGAGCGGAATTAGATGAAGAGGGATCTCTTGGAGGATGGTGGGGCTGGAGATTAGAGAGAGAGAGAGAGAGCGCAGGGTGAGGGCATGCTGACACATGGCACCTTTCTAAACTGGGGACCTTTGGCCTCTATGCAGCCTGTATCCCTCTATTCCCTGCCTATTCGTGTTTCTGTCAAGATGCTTCTTAAACGTTGCTACTGTATCTGCTATCAACACAGACTGGATATGGAGGTGCTGTTTTCCTAGCAGCACAGAAGCTGAGGGGGGACTTGATTGAGGTGTACAAGATTATGAGGGGCATAGATAGGGAGGATAGGAAGGAACATTTCCCCTTAGCAGAGGGGTCAATAACCAGGGGGCATAGATTTAAGTGAAGGAGCAGGAGGTTTATAGGGGATGTGAGGACAAACATTTTCATCCAGAGGCTGGTGGGAATCTGGAACTCACCGCCTGATAGGGTGGCACAGGCAGGAACCCTCACAACATTTAATAAGTATTTAGATAAGCACTTGAAATGTCACAGCATACAAGGCTGTGGACCAAGTGCTCAAAAATGGGATTAGAACAGGTAGGTGCTTGATGTCTGGTGCAGACACGATAGGCCGAAGAGTATATAAAAAAGTGTGTGAGAAGTGATTTTAATCAGCAAATACAAATTAATTATTTCTCCAGAAATCTGCAGTGAGTGGAGGGTATTTACATACAAATTCTGTGTACACAATCAATCTGTGACTTGTGCAGTGCAGTCTCCTGGAGTGATTGACGGGGACTTCTGGTTGGGAACAGTGGTCTCACTAATGCAGCCAATTAGAATAGTGCTTGCATAGAGGGTATTTGACAGACACTGTAGGCTGTTATGGCCATCCCTTTGTGTGTTTTATGGCACTGGGTGCTCATTATTCTCAGTAAAGTGTCACTGTCTCAAAAGTCAACTGCTAAAAGGATTAAAAATTTAGATGTACAAGTTAGCTATGGTTCTGATCTGGCTGCAACAAACGGAAGCGTGTTGCAGCTCCCTCGGTAGGAAGACCTACCTAATCCTAAAAGATTCACTGAAAGCATGTTCACGCTCTTGCTCAGGATTTGCTTAAACAATGTGCAGGAAAAGCCAAAGAAACGCAATCGACTGAACCAAATTATTAATGGTGCGAATGGATCAGTGAAACATTACTGGAAATGACTTGAACAACTTGTTGTTAGAGCTATCCATAAAAATGGTTGCTCTATAGTTTAGTCTGCTATCTGGCGTAACTTGATATCAATCATTCCCTAAGTGATAGGGGAATGCTAGTTTTGTAGTCTTATCCATTCTGCTGTCAAAGATACTTTGTAAACAACGCTCACAGATGTTTTATATTTAAGCAGCTGCATGATTGCTTTAAGAGCCAGTCATATGATCTGACAGTGATGCTATTGGGGTGTTTCAGAGGATCTTGTTTTTAGTTTCAGATTGTACTCTGAACGGGTAACATCTCTTTCAATAAACCTGTTGCGTGCTATTTTGAATCTGTGTGTACAAGCCACATCTTTTCATTTTGTTTAAAACCTACAACCCCTAGCATTGTTAGGACATGTTAGAAGACAGAGAGCAGCAGTGGAAGGGTGCGTTTCTGAATGGAGGGCTGTGACAAGTGGTGTTCCTCAGGGATCAGTGCTGGGACCTTTGCTGTTTGGAGGAAAATGTAACTGGATTGATTAGTAAGTTTGCGGACGACACAAAGGTTGGTGGATTTGCGGATAGCGATGAGGACCATCAGAGGATACAGCAGGATATAGATCAGTTGGAGACTTGGGTGGAGAGATGGCAGATGGAGTTTAATCCGGACAAATGTGACGTAATGCATTTTGGAAAGTCTAATACAGATAGGAAATATACAGTAAATGGCAGGACACTTAAGAGTGCTGATAGGCAAAGGAATCTGGGTGTACAGGTACACAGGTCACTGAAAGTGGCAATGCAAGTGGAGAAGGTAGTCAAGAAGGCATACGGTATGCTTGCCTTCATCAGCCGGGGTATTGAGTTTAAAAATTGGCAAGTCATGTTGCAGCTTTATAGAACCTTAGTTAGGCCACACTTGGAATATAGTGTTCAATTCTGGTCGCCACACTACCAGAAGGATGTGGAGGCTTTGGAGAGGGTACAGAAAAGATTTACCAGGATGTTGCCTGGTATGGAGGGCATTAGCTATGAGGAGAAGTTGGAGAAACTTGGTTTGTTCTCACTGGAGTGACGGAGGTTGAGGGGAGACCTGATAGATGTCTCCAAGATTATGAGAGGCATGGACAGAGTGGATAATCAGAAGCTTTTTCCGAGGGTGGAAGAGTCAATTACTGGGGGGCATAGGTTTAAGGTGCGAGGGGCAAGGTTTAAAGGAGATGTACGAGGCAGATATTTTACACAGAGAGTAGTGGGTGCCTGGAACTCATTGCTGGGGGAGGTAGTGGAAGTGGATACGGTAGTGACTTTTAAAGGGCGTCTTGACAAGTACATGAATAGGATGGGAATAGAGGGTTATGGTCCCCGGAAGGGTAGGGGGTTTTAGTTAAGTCAGGCAGCATGGTCGGTGCAGGCTTGGAAGGCCGAAGGGCCTGGTCCTGTACTGTAATTTTCTTTTGTTCTTTTGTATGACAACAGGAAACACTTTGGAAGTTGATTTTTGTTTTGGGTGCAAGCTATTTGGAAGTAAAACACAGTACAAGCAAATTCCACTGCATTTGGCCCATGTTATCCATATAGACAGCATCTCTTAGTTAGTATGATTTCAGCTGATAATCCGTTAGCCATCTAAGCAAGTATTGACACATGTTGTCAGTGTCATGAAGACAGCAGATTGTGGACAAACTTAAGTGTGTATTCCCTGTTGTGCCAATGCCATCATCCTGCAACTATTTCACTAGATGATCAGTTCACATAATTTTCTCTTTCAATCGGCTTTCCTAAAGGGCTGACTGACTCATTCTAGAGCAGTTCCACAAAAACCAGTCTTCATCTGGTAGCTTGCCCAAATTATGGAAAGTATGCACATTTTGGGAGGATGATATCAGGCTGGACACCAAAACATCTCATTGCCATGGTTCTCAGGTGAAGAATGATGACTTGGATTGAAGACTGACAGGAGTGCCATTGTCTTCAACTGAGCAAGAGGAGGAAACTGTGGATCCACAGTAACAGTTGTCTAATGGAAAAGGCTAAGAATGAACTCATACTTCTCCATCCCTACCTGTAGGCCTTGTAAACCAACGTCTTCAGCTCCACCTCTGCCTGGAAGGTTTTATCATCCTCCAATCCCGATAGTTGGGGCAGCTCCGATAGATTCTGTGCATTAACACAATGTCCAGTGTTAGAAACTCAGTTACAACATTCACACCTTACTTTGGTTCAGCCCACGGGTAGTCAGAACCCTCCCGCCCAGGAATGCTGCGCATAGTCCTCAGCACAGGCATTGGCCTCAGGGACACTGCTATTGTTTGGTTAGTTTCCAAGACCAACACTCCATCTAACTGTTTTGGATGTGCGTAAACAATTTGGTTGCCCCCTTAAACCTTTTGTTGCAGTTGCACGTATACAATAACTTAAAGGGGTCAATTGTGCTTGGCCTGCAAGAGACTTTCAGATTGTTGTGAGGCAGCTTAAAAGAACATTGCCCAGGAACCACATTTATAGCAGGGCATGGTGACCTCTCCCAGTACCCAGACCTGTGAGTTCTTGCCTCAGAGTGCACACTGCACTGTGGATGCAATTCCCACCCCTGACTGTACTGGATCTTTGAAGCTGCATTTAAAACATGAGCCAGCAGGAAAAGAAAAGTATATTTAAGTGCTCATGGCCGGTGCCAACAATCTGGAGTTGGTACTACCTAAAAACAGGCACCATTCAAAACAGTTAGGTAGCGTACTAGCTGATCTCCTTAGTTACCTACAGACAGAAATGAATGGTTCTGACTTGCTCAGCCTGACTTTTTCTTCTCCTACTCTGCAAGTCTCTTCCTTCCTTAGTGCTGTCTTTTCTGTATCCTTCCCATTCTGTATGGCTCTCATACTGTCTTTCACTCTCCCCATGGCCTCTCAACTCCCACTAAAATTGTGGAGTCCCAAATAAAATACAAATCTCTCTTCTTTCGGTAGAAGTGTTTTCCCTACATTCCCTTCAGGAAAATGCAGACATCACGAAAACACTTCTAAGTATAGGTCAGAGATGCTCTTCCTTATCGTGTTGGCCAGAATGCCCGGACGGGTTAGTCCATTTTTGAATCTTTTTTGGACAAGTTGGGTGACAGGTTACATGAGGATGAGGAACAGTGTTACCTACCCCAGTACCTTTATTGCTGAATCCCCTAGTCGTCACACTCCGGCGCCTGTTCAGGTCAGCACGTCTTTCGGACTGTGGGAGGAAACTGGAGCACCCGGAGGAAACCCATGCAGACATGGGGAGAATGTGCAAACTCCACACAGCAACTCAAGCCAGGAATCAAACCCAGGTCCCTGGCACTGAGGCAGCAGTGCTAACCACTGTGCCACCGTGCTGCCCATTGGCGCAACATACACAGGCTGGGGAAAGAACAATGAATAGGGATAATGTGTGTGGCAGCTGGGGTGGTAAAAAGCCTTAGTTGCCAGGATTATAACTGAGATGTACCGCTATCCAGTCGCACTTACTACAATACGTGGTGAAATGAACTTCGAACTCTGCAGTCTTGTGAAATGATTATAGAATCCCTACAGTGCAGAAGGAGGTCATTCGGCCCATCGAGCATGCACCGACAACAATCCCACCCAGGTCCTATCCCTGTAACCTCACGTATTTACCCCACTAACCCCCTGACACTAAGTGTCCAATCAACCTAACCCGCACATCTTTGGAATGTGGGAGGAAACTCGAGCACTCGGAGGAAACCCATGCAGACACAGGGAGAACATGCAAACTCCATATAGTCACCCAAGATGGGAATCGAACCGGATCCCTGGCGTTGTGAGGCAGCAGTGCTAACCACTGTGCAGCACAAGGTGAACTATTTCCCCCATGCAGTTGTGAAGCATAGCATGGCTGCATCTATTAGTCCAACATGAGATCATGTGACTCACAATGATGCCATGGTACATGGGACAGCAAACTGTTATACTTGTCCCAGACCCAGACTACGCAGAGTGGTGTGTGGAGGCTATACTGAAACAGCTAGATGTTGTACCTTTTATATGAATTACAATGAATTCAGAGCACGTAGACAAGGTTAAACCCAACCAACCTATGTTACTTATTCTCCACAAGCAGGATGCCCTAATCTCTTCCCCACCCTGTTGACAGTTCCTGTTATAGCTCAACATTTCAGACCGTGTTATTTCAGTGCAGACTGTAACAGCTCAGATTTAAAGGAACAACCAACTGTACAGGAAAGGAAACATGCTGGGAACGGTATGGTTCTACAAGAAAACAAACCACTACCACAGATCTCTCTGCCGTCGAGCCCCTTACCTGCAGGATGATGTCATACAATCGGATCAGGTCTTGCGGCCGCAGCACACGCTTGCCCTCGTCTTGCACTGGCTCACTCAGCTGCTTCTGCAAAGCTTCAGCCATAGCAACGTTGCGTTTTATCGCCGTGGAAAGCTTGATGTATGTAAGGTAACTGTGTGGGTCCAAGCAATAATGAGTATATGATCGTCTATAGCCTAACAAAGCCCCTTTCAAACTCTTAGTAAAGAATATGCTTAAGTTAAAAGCATTGGCTAGACTGAGAAACTATTTCCTCTTGTGGGACAACTGGAACTTTTAAAACAGGTTGGTTAGAAATTTATTGGGTAATTAGAATTAAGATACAGATTAGCCATGATCTAATTGAATGAAAGAAGCTTGCGGGTTTCCTGTTCTTAAAGAATATAATTTATTCAATCTCAACTCACTGTAAAGCAGCTCACCCCCCTCTCTCCTTGCAGTCACTTAAGAATTGGGTTGGATGGTCTTTTATTGTTTCTGGATTACCAGAGAAAACTCCATTTCAGGATTCAGCCCACTAAACACCAACATGAATCCTGTAGTGAGCTTTATTTTAGGGTTGGTCACTTGGGATACTCATTATCATCACCTGCTGCCATTTTGAAGATCTCGTTACAGCATTAGCCTCACTTTCAGCTTCTTCCCTGCTGTCATCAGACTTTTGAATGGACCGACCTTGCATTAAATTGAACTTTCTCTACACCCTAGAAATGTAACACTACATTCTGCACTCTCTCCTTTCCTTCTCTATGAACGGTATGCTTTGTCTGCATAGCACGCAAAAAACAATACCTTTTACTGTATGTTAATACATGTGACAATAATAAATCAAATCAAGAACTCGTCTCCCCAACTCTTCAATCAAGGTGCTGACACAAGAGGCCAGGCTGTCTCATTAACGTAGAGAGGGATCTGGGCGCGCATGTCCACAGTTCCTTAAAAGTGGCAACACCTTTGGGAAATGGCCAAAATGATTAAGAAGGCATATGGCATTCTTACCTTCATTGGCTGGGGCATTGATTACAAGGGTTGGGAAATCATGTTGCAGCTATATAAAACCTTGGTTAGGCCGCATTTGGAGTATTGCATGCAGTTCTGGTCACCACACTACCTGAAGGATGTGGAAGCTTTGGAGAAAGTGCAAAGAAGGTTCACCAGGATGGTGCCTGGTCTCGAGGGTGTTGACTATGAGGAGAGGTTGAAAAAACTAGGATTATTTTCACTGGAAAGACGGAGGATATGGGGAGACGTGATAGAGGTCTACAAAATTATGAGAGGCATAGGCAGGGTGGATAGTAGGAGGCTTTTTCCCAGGGTGGAAGTGTCAATTACAAGGGGGCATAGGTTCAAGGTGAGAGGGGGGGAAGTTTAAGGGAGATGTGAGGGGAAAGTTTTTCACACAGAGTGGTCGATGCCTGGAACGCACTGCCGGAGGTGACAGTGGAAGCAGGCATATTAGCGACATTTAAGAGGCATCTGGATGGGTACATGAATGGGGATATGGTCCGAGTAAGGGCAGAAGGTATTTTTTTAGTTTAGTTAGGGCATCATGATCGGCACAGGCTTGGAGGGCCGAAGGGCCTGTTCCTGTGCTATACTTTTCTTTGATCTTTGTCTCACCAGGAAAGCAGCCATTAAGAAAAATTACTTTATGGAAGAGGATAATGATATGGAAAAGTTAATCCACGAGAGAAACACACAAGGACACAGGCTCAAACTAATAAAAGAAAATGTTAGAACTGAATTTCTACTTTAGATCATAGAATCCCTGCAATGCAGAAGGAGGCCATTCAGCCTATCAACCCTGCACCGACAACAATCCCACCCAGGCCCTATTCCTGTAACCCCCCACTTATTTACCCCACTAATCCCCTGACACCAAGGGGCAATTTATCACGGCCAACTTGCACATCTTTGGACTGTGGGAGGAAACCGAAGCACCCGGAGGAAACCCTTGCAGACATGGGGAGATCGTGCAAACTCCGGATATAATCAGCTAACTCGATATGAAAGGTTCTAGACTGTGTAGCTCAGCTCCTCATTGCTTGAAACAGATAAACCTTTGGGAAAGTTTTGCTTTGGATTACGAGCAGGCACATACCTGTGGAGATATTGCAGAGTGGACACCTTTCCTGAATCAGGTTCCAGTGATCGCTCCCGCTGCTTCTGTGCCTGAACAAACAGCAAATGAACAGGTAGCAATGTTATGACTGATATGCCCTTTGACATGCCCAGTAAATAATTTTCTTTCTTGTCCACCCCGCAACTCAGGCTACCTATGCTCCATCTTCTTGTCTCTCAATGGGGTTGCTGCTTTCACTCAATTCACCTACATACTGAAATAGCCAAATATTCAACTCTGCCACATCTAATTTGTCATCATTCTTACCCATCCCATTCCGGACAGACACTGAACCCTTGCTCAAAATGGTTTCATACTATACACCCTCCAACATCTTCTCCGGTTCACCACTGTTTAAATATGAATTATAGGGAGCTCTTCTACTGCAGCATGCATCATAACCTTCTGTGTCACCCAATGTGCAAATAAATACATTGTGATTAGAAGCAGAAATTCCACTGATTTTCCGCTCCCTGACCAAGAGGCTCCAAGGTCAATTATTGTACTCATATGATGACCACACCAAGACTGATAACACAAAATGGAACTGGAAGGGGATTGACTCTTTGCACACTGACCCATGAGCCCCATGGTACACAAATCCATGAGATCTGCAAATCTCAGAAACTCCTGCCCTACTTTAAGTTTCATGTCACAGCCCAGATAAGCACTTGCTGTGCGAATCAGTACTCGAAGCCTAGAGCATCAATTTTGTATACAGTCGTAGTCAGATTCTGGAGTACTGTGTTTAGTTTTGGATACCACAAAGAGATGAGTGCTAGAGGGTGTCTCCATGCCAGAATGTTAGCAGCAGCTTTAGGATAGTGTGAGGAGGAGGAATCTGGGTAGGCTGCCAGCAACTCCGAGAGGGTGAGAGGAGGTCACTGAGCAAGGCAGTCTCCAGCACCTACAGAGGGTGAGAGGAGGACCCAGGGACAGGCTGCCAGTAGCACCCACAGGACGAGAGGAGGACCCTGTAACAGGCAGTTATCAGAATCTAGAGGAGCGGGCAGATAAAAATAAATAAAAGCTGCACAAGAAGGGTGTTCTTTTGAAAACATCCAACAGTGATAGCGCTGGAGAAACACAAGTTCATTGAATGGCACTGAGAGCCAGTGCAAGTACAGCAGCAGCCTTGGTAACTAGGACCAGGTGAGTATTTCTACTGTACAGTTTTTAAAAGTAGAAATTGGTCTTTAGGTTAGATTAATTAGTGGTTAAAGCACAAGGAGTAAGGTAATATCCCAAGTATATTTAATATTCTTTAAAAACGTAAGAAGTAAACGTAAAAGGGGATAATTGAAGGCTAAGACATGGCTTGGCAACTCGACCACATGGAGTGGTCCTCCTGTGTGACGTGGCAAGTCATGGACATGTCACCACATGTCACCATTCTCGCAAGAAGTGTCGCCAGCTGCAGTTACTTGAAATCCGAATTTCATATCTGGAGCAGTGGCTGGAGTCACTGTTGAGCATTTTTAAAGCTGAGAGCTTTCTGAATAGTAGGGTGAGGTAAATAGTGCACAGGCAGAAAAGAAATGGGTGACTGCCAAACAGGTAAAAGCATTGATCAATGTTGAGATAGGCAGATTATTAATCAGTAAAGGAATCAAGGGTTGTGGGGATAAAGTAAGAATGTGGAGTTGAGGATTATCATATCAGATTAGTCATGATCTCATTGAACGACAGAGCAGACTTGATGGGCCAAATGGCCTATTTCTGCTTCCACATCTTCTGGTCTTATGGCAAGTAGTGCAGGACTCCCCTGGTACATCTCCCTCTCTAACAGATTTCCCATTTTGATAGTACTGGGGGAGATGATTACTCAGGGGAATAAAGCAAGAGCCAAGTCCATGGCACCACCAGTGGCTCAGATGCACAGGGGCGGGATGTGAAAAAAAGAACAGCAGAGCCAGAAGAATAGGGGATTTTATTGTAAGGGAACAGAAAGACGTTGCTGCAGCCACAGACGTGACACCAGGATGGTATGCTGCGACCCTGTTACCAGGGTCAAGGATGTCACTGATTGGTTGCAGGACAGTCAGTGGTCATTGTCCATGTCGATACCAACGACATAGGAAAGAGAGGAGGTACTCCAAGTACAGCATAGGGAGCTAGGAAATAAATTAAAAGGCAGGACACCTCAAGATAGTCATCTCAGAATTACTTCCAGTGCCATGTGCGAGTGAGGTCAGGACTAGGATAATAGACCCGATGAATGGTTGGCTGGAGAGATGGTGTAGGAGGAAGAGATTTAAATCCTGAGGCACTGGGACTGATTCTAGTGAAGTTTGGACTTGTACAAGCTGGACAGGTCACACCCAGGCAAGATCTGGACCAATACTCTCACTAGTACTGTTACTCACTAGTAAACTAGAGTGGCAGGGTATGGGAGCAGCGAGACATACATGAGGGAAAGAAAGATAGAACTGAAAGATACAAAGGTAAAAAGCAAAAGTAGAAGTCAAAGGAAATGAGGACTAGTAGCAAACAGGGCCATAGTACAAAATAAATACGTAAAAGCATTAAAAGGACAAACCTAAAGGTACTGTATCTGAATGCAAGAGCATTCACAATAAGGTACAAGGTAGACAAATTAACAGCGCATGTAATTGTAAATGGATACGATATGATTGTGATTTTGGAAGCATGGCTGCAGGGTGACCAATCCTGGGAACGAACTATCCAAGAATATTAAATATTTAGGACAAAGAGGCAAAAAGGAAAAGGAGATGGGGTGGCGTTGTTAGTAGAAAGATGAAATCAGTGCAATAATTAGAAAGGATATTGGTTCAGAACATCTAGATGAAGAATCGGTGTGGAGCTAAGATGCAGAGGCAGAAAACCTTAGTGGCAGTTGTCTAAAGGCCTCCAAACTGTTGTGGTAAGGTCAGGGACCGCATTAAACAGGAAACTTGAGATGCATGTCATAAGGGTACTTCAGTAATCATGGGTGACTTTAATCTGCATATCGATGGAACAAACCAAATTAGCAACAAAACTGTGGCAGATTAAGTGTGTCACAGGATTTCTTTTGGACCAGAATGTTGAGGAACCAACTGGGGAACAAACTAGCTTTGGTATTGTGCAATGAAAAGGGGTTAAATAATAACCTGTTAAACTTTTAGGGAAGAGTGACCATAATTAAATCATCATTAGTAAAACAAAAGCTGGAGAAATAAATGGGGCTGAAAGCTGATAAATCCCTAGGGCCTAATAATCTACATCCCCCAGTACTAAGGGAGGTATCCAAGGAGAAAGTGGGTCCGTTGGTTACCTTCCAAAACTCTGTAGATTCTGGAAAATTCCTGTAGATTAGAGAGTGGCAAATGTATCAATGTAACCCCACTATTTAAAAAGGAGGGTGAAAACAGGGAATTACAGACTGGTTAGTCTAACAGTGATAATGGGGAATAAAGAAATGGCCGAGGAATTAAATTCTTACTTTGCTTCAGCTTTCACAAGGGAAGACATGAATAATGTACCAGAAGTTCTGAGAGAAACAAGTTTTAGTGAGGTGCTGAAGGAAGTCAGCATTAGTACAGAAATGGTTTGGGGAAATTGATGGGATTGAAGGTGACTAAATCTCCAGGTCCTGATAATCTTCATCTCAGAGTACTAAAGGAAGTGGCCCTGGAAATAGTAGATCCATCGTGGGTTTTTTCCAAAATTCTTTGGACTCTTTGGATTCTTAGGAATAGATTGGAGGGTAGCTAATGTAAGCCCGCTATTCAAAAAGGGAAGTAGAGAGAAAACAGGGAATCATAGACCAGTGAGACTAATGTCAGTACTGGGGAAGTTGCTAGAGTCCATTATCAAGGATTTCATAACTCAGCATTTGGAAGGCAGTGGTATAATCAGACAAAGTCAGGATGGATTTACAAAAAGGGAAATCGTGCTTGACGAATCTATTGGAATTCTTTGAGGATGTAACTAGTAGAGTTGACTGAGGAGAACCAGTGGATGTGGTTTATTTAAACTTTCAGAAGGCTTTCGACAAGGTCTCACATAACAGACTACTATGTAAAGTTAAAGCACATGATAATGTCTTGACATGGATAGAAAGCTGGTTAGCAGATAAGAAGCAAAGAGTTGGCATAAATAAGTCTTTCTCTGATTGGCACTTTCTCAGTGACTAGTGGGGTTCCGTAGGAATCTGTGCTAGGACCCCAACTGTTCACTTTATATATTAATGATTTGGAAGAGGGAGCTGAATGTATTATCTCCAAATTTGGAGATGGTACAAAGTTAGGTGGAAGGTGAGCTGTGAGGAGGATGCAGCAATGCTCCAGCATGATTTGGATAGGCTGAGTGTGTGGGCATATGCAGTACAATGTGGATAAATGTGAGATTAGCCATTTTGGTAGCAATAATAGGAAGACAGGTTATTACTTGAATGGGTATAAACAGAGAGGTGGATACTCAACAAGACCTTGAGGCACAGTGGCAGAGTTGTTAGCACTGCTGTCTCATAGCGCCAAGAACCTGGGTTCAATTCCCAGCTTGGGTCACTGTCTGTGTGGAGTCGGCACATCCTCCATGTGTCTGCATGGATTTCCTCTGACTGCTCTGGTTTCCTCCCACAGTCCGAAAGATGTGCTGATTAGGTGCATTGGCCATGCTAAATTCTCCCTCAGTGTACCTGAACAGGCGGAGTGTGGCAACTAGGGAATTTTCACAGTAACTTCATTGCAGTGTTAATGTAAGTCTACTAGTGAAACTAATAACTAAACTTTTTTTAAAAAGTCAACGGGCAGTGAAGAAGGCAAATGGCTTTCATAGCGAGAGGATTTGAATATAGGGATAGGGATGTTTTGCTGCAATTGTACAGGGCGTTGGGTGAGGCCACTCCTGCAGTATTGTGCGCAGTTTTGGTGTCCTTATCTGAGGAAGGATGTCCTTGCTATAGAGGGAGTACAGCGAAGGTTTACTAGGCTGATCCCCGGGATGGCAGGTCTGTCGGTTAGGATTATATTCATAGTTTAGAAAAGTAAGAAGGAACGTCATAGAAACTTATAAAATTCTAACAGGGTCAGACAGGGTAGATTCAGAAAGAATGTTTGAGGATAAGGGATAAAACTTTTAGAACGGAGATGAGGAAAAATTACTTCACCCAGAGCGTGGTAAATGCGTGGAATTCACTACCACAGAATGTAGTTGAGGCCAAAACGTTAACAGATTTCAAGAAGAAATTAGATATAGCTCTTGGGGCTAAAGGGATCAAGGGATATGGGGGGAAATCAAGATATTGAATTCGATGATCAACCATGATCAAAATGAATGACGGAGCAGGCTCGAAGGGCCAAATGGCCTTCTCCAGCTTCTAGTTTCTATGTTTTTATATTTCTAAGTTTAATTGTAGAGAAAATGTTACGAGTCCATTATAAAGCAACAGGATACTTAGAAAATATCAATGGGATTAGACAAAGGAAATCATGTTGACAAACCTACTGGAGTTTTCTGTGGATGTAACTAGTATAGATAAGGGTAAACTAATGGATATGGTGTATTTGGATTTTCAAAAAGCTTTTGATAAGGTCTCACTAAAGGGTTAGTGTGCAAAATTAAAGTGCGTAGAATTGGGGTAATATATTGGCATGAATTGAAAATTGGATAGCAGTAAGGAAACCACACCCGAGTATTGTGTGCAGTTTTGGTCTCCTTATCGAAGAATGGATATACTTGCCATAGAGGGGGTGCAACAATGGTTCACTACACTTGATTTCGGTGATGGCAGGATTGTCGGATGAGGGGAGATTGGATCGGTTAAGTCTGCATTCACTGACATTTAGAAGAATGAGAAGGCATCTAATTGAAACCTATAAAATTTTGACAGGGTTGGACAGGCTGGATGCAGGGATATTGTTTCCTCTGGATGAAGGATCTAGAACAAGTGGTCACAATCTCAAGATACAGGGGAGGACTGAGATGAGAAATTTCTCCACTCAGAGGGTGGTGAACCAGTGGAATTCTCTACCACAGAAGACTGTGGAGACAAGTCACTGCATATATTTAAGAAATAAATAGGTTTTTAGACACTAAAAGCATCAAGTGGCATGGGGAGAGAATGGGAGTATGGTGTTGAGATATAGGATCTGCCATGAGAGGTATTGATAGAGTGGATTCTCAGAGGCTTTTACCCAGGGCTGAAATGGTTGCCACAAGAGGTTACAGGTTTAGGGTGCTGGGGAGTAGGTACAGAGGAGATGTTAGGGGTAAGTTTTTCACTCAGAGGGTGGTGGGTGCGTGGAATCGGCTGCCGGTAGTGGTGGTGGAGGCAGATTCGATAGGGTCTTTTAAGAGACTTTTGGATAAGTTCATGGAAGTTAGTAAGATAGAGGGTTATAGGTAAGCCTACTAGTAGGGACATGTTCGGCGCAACTTGTGGGCCGAAGGGCCTGTTTGTGCTGTAGCTTTTCTAAGTTCTATGATCACATTTTATGGTGGAATAGGCTCAATGGGCCGAATGGCGTACTACGGCTCCTATTTTCTCAGTTTCTACCTTGGGAAGGAAGCTTTGAAGAGGGTGGAAAAAATTCACTAGGACAATACCCGAATTTGGAGGGTTAACCTAGGATAAGTTGTTTAAACTTGGCTTCCCTTGAGTATATGTGATTGAAAGGTGAACGGATTATTAAAGGATTTCCAAGGGTAGTAGCTACAGAGAAACTGTTTCCTCTGGTGACAAAAAAGGGGACATAATCTTAAATTAGAACGAGGAGCAAAGTTTCAGGAGCAGAATCAGGAAACACTTTTTCATACAAGTGGGAGTAAGAAATGTGAACTCTCTCCTCCAGAGGGCTGAGTGCTGGGATGGGGTTACTGGGAGCTTTCAGGACAGAGACAGATAGACTTCTGTTAGGTAAGGGTATAAAGGAATATGGGGTAAATGTGGAAAAAAAGAGTTGAAGTACAGATCAGCCACAATCTCGTTGAATAACAGAGCAGCCTTGAGGGGCTGAATGACTTAACATTATGTCAAAACTGAAAGCCAAGCAAAACATAGTTTTTTAAAATCAGTGACAGGAGACGCTCATCAGCTTTGTTTACTTAATTTGTCACTCTGATTCACTCTTGGTCTTACCGGATCGACCCTCAGCTCCTCACGGACTGCCTGGATGGCATCACGGCACTCACTCAACAGACTCTCATACAGTCGCTCCTTGGCTTCGTCAGTTGAAGTCTGTAACACAAACCACTGAACAGTCAGAATATAAATTGGGGCTCTCTCCAGGGAATACTGTACCAAATCACACCAATTAAACTTATTTCATACATAATTGGGTTCTCCCATTTTTTTGTATCCCTTTAAATACAATAGTCTCTCCTAGATGCATGACAGATGATTTGCTGGTTAGGTGCACTGGCCATGCTAAATTCTCCCTCAATGTACCTGAACAGGCGTCGGAGTGTGGTGACTAGAGGATTTTCACAGTAACTTAATTGCAATGTTAATGTAAGCCTACCTGTGACACTAATAAATAAACTTAAAAACTTTAGATGAGGGAGCAAAATTTTCTCACTTCAGTCGCGTTCTGAGTACTGAAGGAATGTTGCATTGATTAAAGTGTTTTTCAGATAAAGCATTAAACTGGGCTGTTTACCCTCTTAAGTCAACAAGATCACATGACATTATATCAAAGAATTGCAGGGGAGCCCTGGCCAGTACTTATTCTTCAACCAATAACCATTTATTGCATTGCTGTTTTGTGGGGCCTTTGCCACGTTTCCCTACATTACAGCAATGACTACACTTCAGAAGTAATTTATTACTGGTACAGTTCCCTGGGACATCAACAGGTGTTGAAACACGTAAAAGTATTTTTGTTATCTGCTCAGCACCCCCCACTCTTCATTCTGCAGCTTCATATCTATTGCCTCAGTGCTCACTGAAGCTCAGTACTTGGAGACCCTGTTCCTGTGACAACCCCTATAGATCACCCAACTATTCCATCTTGGCCCATCACTTAATGATTTTGTAACACGCACCATCACAACTGGGCCATCACAAATTACAGCTTAGTCAAAACTCTACTACCCAATACTACCCTGCAGGAAAGAGTCTCATTCCTCTAGTCCCACCTGTCTTCATAAATTTCTCATTGCCAAAGCAATGATTTCAGTCTTTGTTTACAAGTGTCTCCTCACCTCTGCATCCCACTTCAGACAATATATGCCCTTTACTCTTCCAATTTTGGTTTCCGCTGCATTCTCCTTGGTTCCAGTAATCTCAGCCTCATAATCTAATGCTGCCTCTAACCCCTCACTTACTTCTTTCAAAAAGGCTTCTTGTCGCCGAACTCTTACCCTGACCTTTCAGTCATCCCTAACAGTTCTTTCCGCCATTGCTGATGTTCGGTTATTTTCACTTCTGTAAAGTGCTTTGGCATGTTTTTAATACATTATAAAAGCTGCTAGGTGAGTGCAAATCATTATCGACGTATCCCATATTATTAATAGCCCCACAGCAAATTCAGAGGGAAAATCTATAGCTTTGAGTACATGGCTGAGAATTATAGAGTGGAGTCACTATCAGGACCAAGGATTCCAAACCCCATGGAATCAAACAATCCTGCAATTACACTGAATACCAAAGAAAGTGTTACATATTACACAACAAAATTATCAATGAGAAGGGACCGAGTCGAGAAGAAAAGGAAAGCGTACAAAAGGTTCAGAGAGCTTGGCGAAGATAGGGATCTAGATGAGTATACGGCTTGTAGGAAGGGACCAAAGAAGGAAATTAGGAGAGCCAGAAGGGGTCACGAGAAGGCCTTGGTAGGTAGGATTAAGGAAAACCCTAAGGCGTTCTATAAATATGTGAAGAGTAAAAGGATGAGACGTGAAGGAATAGGGCCTATAAAAGGTGAAGGCGGGAAAATCTGTACGGAACCAGTAGAAATGGCAGAGGTGCTTAATTAGTATTTCGCCTTGGTTTTCACAGAGGCGAAGGACATGGGTGGATGTACTGCGGGCTTGCGGTGGACTGAAAAGATTGAGTATGTGGACTTTAACAAAGAGGTTGTGCTGGAATCTTTGAATGGCATCAAGATAGATAAGTTGCCGGGTCCGGATGGGATGTACCCCAGGTTACTGTGGGAGGTGAGGGAAGAGATTGCAGAGCCTCTGGCGATGATCTTTGCGTCGTCGATGGAGACGGGAGAGGTGCCGGAGGATTGGAGGATTGCGGGTGTGGTTCCTATTTTCAAGAAGGGGAATAGGGATAGCCCAGGAAATTACTGACTGGTGAGTCTAACCTCAGTGGTTGGTAAGCTGATGGAGAAGATCCTGAGGGACAAGATTTATGAGCATTTAGAGAGGTTCAGTATGCTCAAGAATACTCAGCTTGGTTTTGTCAAAGGCAGATCGTGCCTTACGAGCCTGGTGGAGTTCTTAGAAAATGTGACTAAACACATTGACGAAGGGAAAGCGGTAGATGTGGTTTATATGGATTTTAACAAGGCGTTCGATAAGGTCCCCCATGCAAGGCTTCTAGAAAAAGTGAGAAGGCATGGGATCCAAGGGTCTGCTGCCCTGTGGATCCAGAACTGGCTTGCCCAAAGGAGGCAGAGAGTGGGTATAGATGGGTCTTTTTCTAAATGGAGGTCGCTCACCAGTGGTGTGCCCCAGGGATCTGTTCTGGGACCCTTGCTGTTTGTCATTTTCATAAAGGACCTGGATGAGGAAGTGGAGGGATGGGTTGGTAAGTTTGTCGATGACACGAAGGTTGGTGGGGTTGTGGATAGTCTGGAGGGATGTCAGAAGTTACAGAGGGACATAGATAGGATGCAAGACTGGGCAGAGAAGTGGCAGATGGGCTTCAACCCAGATAAATGCGTAGTGGTCCATTTTGGCAGGTCAAATGGGATGAAGGAGTACAATATAAAGGGAAAGACTCTTAGTACTGTAGAGGATCAGAAGGACCTTGGGGTCCGGGTCCATAGGACTCTAAAATTGGCCCCGCAGGTGGAGGAGGTGGTTAAGAAGGCGTATGGTGTGCTGGCCTTTATCAATGAGGGATTGAGTTTCGGAGTCCGGGGATAATGATGCAGCTATATAAGACCCTCGTCAGACCCCACTTGGAGTACTGTGCTCTGTTCTGGTCGCCTCATTACAGGAAGGATGTGGAAAAGATTGAAAGGGTGCAGAGGAGATTTACAAGGATGTTGCCTGGATTGAGTGGCATGCCTTATGAGGATAGGCTGAGGGAGCTCGGTCTTTTCTCCTTGGAGAGATGTAGGATGAGAGGAGACCTAATAGAGGTATATAAGATGTTGAGAGGCATAGATTGGGAGGACTCTCAGAGGCTTTTTCCCAGGGTGGAAATGGCTGCTACGAGAGGACACAGGTTTAAGGTGCTGGGGGGTAGGTACAGGGGAAATGTTAGGGGGAAGTTTTTCACACAGAGGGTGGTGGGCGAGTGGAATTGGCTGCCGTCAGTGGTGGTGGAGGCAAACTCAATAGGGTCTTTTAAGAGACTCCTGGATGAGTACTTGGGACTTAACAGGATGGAGGGTTATAGGTAGGCCTAAAAGGTAGAGATATGTTCGGCACAACTTGTGGGGCCGACGGGCCTGTTTTGTGCTGTAGTTTTTCTATGTTTCTATACTTGTGCCAGTCAGGATAGTTGTTATAACAGCCACTGATTGTTAGGTGCAAGGAAAATCAAGTCAGGCAAGAGCTATTGAGATGCTGAATTGTTTGCTGTACAGTTCAGTCAGTTTGTAAACAATCAAGTGCCCAACCCAAAAAAGGTGTGTTGGGTTTGTAACTGAATGCTGAATAGCCTGTCATACTGGTTCAGATGGTGTTTGAAGGGTGTTGGCTATTGCAGCTCGATTTGCAATCAGTCAGTAAGAGACCAACACCCTCCTCCACCTGTACACTAAATATTGATCAATGCTACAAAAGGTGATAGATTTTGATTTGATTTATTATTGTCACATGTATTAACAGAGTGAAAAATATTGTTTCTAGCGTGCTATACAAAGTATACCGTTCATAGGGAAGGAAAGGGGAGTGCAGAATGTAGTGTTACAGTCATGGCTAGGGTGTAGAGAAAGATCAACTTATTGCGAGGTAGGTCCATTCAAAAGCAGCAGGGAAGAAGCTGTTCTTGAGTCAGTTGGTATGTGATCTCAGACTTTTGTATCTTTTTCCCAACGGAAGAAGGTGGAAGAGAGAATGTCCAGGGTGCATGGGGTCCTTAATTATGCAGGCTGCTTTGCCGAGGCAGCGGAAAGTGTAGACACAATCAATGGATGGGAGGCTGGTTTGCGTGATGGATTGGGCTACATTCACGACCTACATGGATCTGCCTTCATGAAGAAAACCTCAGAATACAAAACTAGATAGCTAAGTTAAGGAAATAACAAAATAAATCGAGCATTCCCGATGGATAAATTTTGGGAATCAATGGATAATGAGATGGGATCAGAGTACAAGATAAGGACAAATTTAGCACCAATTTATGAAAAAAGATGCACTTGGAAGGTGCAGGTGTGTAGGCCCAACTTCTGCTGTAGATAAGGGCAACCTGGAGTAGAAATTCATGAAGCAACCAGAGAAATATGAACCATGGGATTTTATGAACAAGATCGATTACATCTGATTAACTCATTGGGCCTCCTCAATGAAATAACAGAGCTGAGAGATAAGGGGAATTAAAGGCATTCGAGAAGAATTTGGATTATCTGAAAAGAAAGAATGTGCAAGGTTATGGCGAGAATGTGAGGGAATGGCACTAGATGCATTGCTCATTCAGAGAACTAGTGCAAACACGACAAGCCAAATGGCCTCCTCCTGTGCTGTAGCAATTCTGTGGAAACTCAAGGGAGCCATATATTTTGACTTTATTAAATTGCATGGCACAGTGCCTAACAGCAGAAAGCTTGAATGACACACGCTGATAGTGTTGGAAATGGTGCTGGTGGGATAAAAGGGAAAGAAAGGTTTTCTGAAATCAGTTGAAACTCAGGAAATAAGTTGAGCTGTACACAGAGCAGCATCAACATTAAAGGAAGGGACAGGTAGGTTCTTTCAGGGATCAGTGGCGAGGGCATTTAGAAGCAGAATCCAAGCTGTTTACTCAATGTAACAGGGATATCTACCAGCATGAGGCCAACAATTATCCCTCAACTAACACCTCAAAAAGAAACCACAAATTAATTGGTTATTTCTTACTGCTGTTTGTGGGATTCTGCTGTGCAAAATTTAAAAAAATCAGTTGCCACATTTGCCTACAAAACAAATGACTGCAATTTAAACCAGTGAATCACTTTGGGACATTAAGGATGAGAGACTAGAATAAATGGAAATTCTAACAGTCACACTGTGCAACATCAACTTGCCAGTTTATTAGAGATGTGACAAATACCACAATAGTACAGACAAATCTCATTAAAGTGAAATATGCAGGAAATTTGAAATAAAAACAAAAAACATCAGAAATACTCAGCATGTCAGGCAGTATCAGTGGAGAGAGAAAACGGAGGTAAAGTTTCAGGTAGATGACCTTTTGTCTGAAGTGGTATAGCAAGTGTAACCCAGCAATAGACAATAACTGTCAGCCTCATCAATGATTCCCATTTCCTGAGAATTTGTTTTTAAAGTTTAGGATGTCTGTTACAATAGGACAGAGGATGAGACATGAATATCACAACAGCAGTTTCTAACAATGGGTGACAGCTCGATACTGGCAGTGACTTCACCAGTAACTTATTCTAGAGTTGGCTGAAAAAGGTTCTGCAGGTCTTCCTTGAAACTTCATTGTGTTCCCTAACAGTTACAGAGTTTTGTCAGAGATGAACAGACCAACTTTGTCAGCTTCTTTCATATCAACACTAACTTTACATAGAGCATTTAACATAGTAAAACAGCCAAAGGTACTTCACAGGATGGTAGACAAAATGTGACAACAACCTACAGAGCTATCTTATTGGTCTACATTACTTGGTTTTAATCAAGACTGAGTCTCTAAGGCTTTCTAAACTAGGTTGTGGTTTATAAATCCGAAAAAGGCTTGTATTAATATAGCACCTTTTGCAACCATAGCATAGGTTTCTTTACAGCCAATGAAGTGACTTTGAGTTGTGGTCACTGTTATAATGTAAGAAAAAGCAGCAGCCAATTTTCACACAGCAAACTTCCACAAAAAGCAATGTGATAATGACCAGATCATCTGTTTTATCATGTTGATTGGGGGAAAACTATTGGCCAGGACACCAGAGATAACTCGCCTGCTCTTCTTTGATAAAGGGCCATGGGACCTTTCACATTCACCCAAGGCAGACAGGGCAGTGATTTAATGTCTTGCCTGAAAACTCCCTCAGTGCTGCATTGGAATAGCCGCAGTGATTTTTGTGGAGTGAGACTTGAGAAACCAAAACTTTCTGACTCACTGGTGAAAGTGCTACCAACCTACACAGATATTTCAGAAGCAAACAACGCACAGGAGAAATGAGAGAAGCTAAAGGAACACAACTGCAAATTCTGCGGCTGGTAACATGCATTTTGTAACCAGGAGATATATGACAAGAAGCTGTGTGCTATATGATTTGTACCTCAACAAGTGTTAACCCAGTAATTTATAAATGACAAAAAACTGCACTCATATAAATGCACTTGAAAATGAAACATTTCCCTGTGGTTCTGAAATACCATTAGTGGCAGAGCCTAATGTGAACAGCAATCTCCACATCCTTACTCCCTATTCACTTCATAAGGTGCAGAAGTGATCATTCCCCACTGACATTTCAGTGCCACAGTACTGAGGGAGTGCTGCATTGTTGGAGGTGCCATCTTTCAGATGTGAATTGAGGCCCTGCATACCCTCTCTGGCAGATGCAAATGATTCCACGGCACCGTTCAATGAGCAGGGGTGTTCACCCTGGTTCCTGGCCAACATTTATCCTTCAAACAACACTGAAGACAAATTAACTGGTCATTTATTTCATTGTTGTTTGTGGGATCTTGATGTGTGCAAATTAGCTGCTGCATTTCAAGAGTGAATACACTCCAAAAGTACTCAATTGGCCAAGAAACATTTTGAGGTATCCCAAGTTGTGAAAGCAAAATACAAGTTCTTTATATTTTTTAAACATGGTGTGTATATTCAAAGGTGAAAAGCTGAAGATTTGATCTTTGCTTCCAGGCTTTGGGCTCTGCAGAAGTATCACTCCTGTGGCGATTGTCAGAATAGACACTGCATTAACTTGCTCAGGGCCACAGCAGCATTCTTGTAGCCCACGCAAAAATATGCAATCTGGACACTACACAACTTGGTCAGAGTGAGTATTCAGACCAGAGTATCCAAACATTGACATAATGGTGCAGCATAGGTGTCACACCCCCCCACACCCTTGTGCTGTCAGCAAGGTTGCAATGAGTCACTGGAACCCTCCCGAGAAAGAACAGGAACCTAGAAACTTACAAACAACAAATTTAGGATCGGTCAATTTAAACAGAGGGGTTGTTGCTATTTATTATGACAAATCCTCAGAAACTCCCATTTACATAATAGGGTTGGAAACGGAAGATTTATGAATGTGCTGTTCCTCTACGTGAACAAACACTCACCCATATTGTGAACTACATAGTGGCTTTTGGAATCTGACAAATTAAAAAAGAGACCGACTTGCATTTAAATAGCATCTTTCATCACCTCAGGAAGTGCCAAAGTGCTTTAGAGTTAATAAAGCCTTTTGCAAATTTAGTCACTTGTAATGTAGGACACTGCACCTCCCACAAACAACAATGTGACAATGACCAGGTCATCTGCTTTGATACGATTTAGGAATTGATATTGGCCAGGACATCTGTAATTTGTCCTCAAGTTGCCAATACTCTGAAAGCAGCCATAGGATATATCAATGACTTCTTTTTGAGCAAGACATTATTGACTCAGTTCCCTCTAAAATAACCTACATTCTAGCAGCTATTATGCTTAAATAATAGTTAATTTTAGTTAACTGTGAAGCATTTTGGATGTTCTGAGGATGTGAAAGATATTGCCCAGAATTGTTTGACCTTGCCCGCGGCTGGTATTCTTCGATGATCTCTTCCCTGTGAAGAATGACCTCAACTCTACTCAGCACATTCTTATCATGGCTCAGCTTATACTGGCACTTGGTACAATGGCAGTAAAGTCATATTACAGTAAACAGCTGCTGCAAAGGTTGGTGCCAGCAGACACAGCATTTTGCTCTTGTGGTAGGCACAATTTGAGTCAGAAGAGCTTTGGAAAGAAGTCATGCTTAGATAATGGCCAGAATTCTTTGAATTTGTTCAATCCCGCCAACGCTGCCAGCAAGAACAGAGTTTGGCACTCAGCCGAAACTTCATTCACTGCAGCGGGACCGAAGAATACCAGCCACAGGCAAGGTCAGAGAATTCTGGGTAATATCTTTCATATCCTCAGAACATCCAAGATGATTCACAGCAAACCACTATTTAAGCACAGTTGCTGCTGGAACATATGTTAGTTTAGAGGGAATTGAGTCAATAACGCTGTACCCACATAGAAGTCAACGGATTGTCAATAGAACAGCAACTCCACAAAATGGAATACCCTGTAGCATGGTGGAATTCATCGGAAAGCAAACAAATGGATTAAGTTTCAGTCTCGTTGACTTATGAGATCATTCAAAGCCAGCGATTCGATGACAATCCCAGGTTCTCATTCACTCTATACATTTTGTGGCTGGATTGCCCTCCTCTTGGGCAGTGTAGCCTTAGACAGCTATTTGCAGACATACAACTCAATTTCTCTCATTAGGTGAATGTGGCTGATCTCAAGAAGAAGCAACTGAGGTTTACCACTTGTGGAAGGAAGATATTCCGCAGAAGATGAAAAGCATACTCAAAACAAAATGTGTTACTTATTCCCATTTCATCTTTTAAATTTAACCAACATTCCTTTGGCCTTATCACACCATACGCACTGTGAAGTAGATAAACAGCATAGTTGGGTAATAGAGTCACACCAACTCCTCCTGGGCTGGAGGGCAGTTTCCCTCTCGATGGTTTCCAAAATAATCTAGAAACCAGTTTCATTTCAATTCTGCTGCTGCCAACACTGCTCACTGTTAACAAAATGGAGCTGACAGACAATTAAACACTGAGCACGTTGACGGCTTCAGCTCACAACTAGGTTCACTATCACATCTGAATAGTTGTAATAACCCAGCTGGTGCACATCCCAGCCCTGCAGTTAGGTGGATTGCAGGATGTGGGCAGGACTGGCAAGGCCACAGCGATTCTCCCATCTCTAGCTGCCTTGAAAAGCTGGCAATGGACCTTCTTCTTCCACCTGTACTGCTGACAGATAGGGAATTCACCAATACGAGTGCAGTGACTATGAAGGAATGGCAAGACATGCCTAAGCTGGCGTGAATGTTTTCTCCAAGTTGTGTTCTATTCCAAATACATAGCTTCTTTCTGATCTCCCTGGATTAAAATAACCATGTCCTGTTTTAACTAATTTCATCTGTTACCTCAAAACCTGATGCACTTTGTTTTCCACTTCCCTACACTTTCCCCTTAGTTTACTGGCTTTAAAGCTCCAGACTTGGTGTCCCTCCCATATTGCTCTCCTCTCCTGGTTGTTTCTCAATCCTGGCATTGCCATGCACAATTATGTGTTAGAGATAAAACAGCATCCTCTACTGCCAGGGAACAGTACTGCAGATTCCAGCGACAGCAAAAACTATCTGATGGTGACTTGATGTCTCCACAGCAGAGGTAAAAAACCTGGACACTTACAAAGCCACCATTGAATAAAATTCTCACAAATAGTAGCTTTTTCACAATTAAATTTACAACTTTCTCTTCAGTACACTGTTTGAACAAATTATGGTACAGAAGAATGGGGAATGGAAAATAAAAATTTGAAACTTAATCCTGGGGCTCCATGTTCCACGGAAGACAACAGTCTGTAGGGACGCTTGACCACTAAAGAGAGCAGTTAAGAGTCAATTGCAGTGGTGTGCGACCAGAGTCACATATAGGCCTGACAGGAAAAGGCAAGCAGTTTTTCTTCCATAAAGCACATTGGGTTTTTATGGCTTCAGTCACGTTGACTGATGCCAAATCTCTATTTCCTGATACCTGTTAAATAAATTCAAATTCTGAAACTGCCGCGGACCGCGGGGGGAGGTAGAATGGTGGAAGGTTGCTCACAGCCAATGACATACTGAAATACAGTCACTGGTGTAAACAGCCGATTTGAACATAGAAAACTCTCAAACAATGAATAAAAAGCGACATTTTCCGATTAAGGGATGTTGGTTGAAGGATCCATTGGAAATGCTGGAACATCTCTGCAATCAATTTTCTCCTCTGAGAAGTCATACCTGTGCAATCGCTGCCTCGTTATCTGCCAGTCCAAGGAGGAAGATCCGCACTTTATCGATTTTCACAGGGATGACTCGTCCTCTCCACTTTACTTCACTCATAGTGGCAGCATGCTTCGCTCTGGTCTGCGTTAGCAGAGTCTTCGGGAATAACAAATAGGTTAAAGTCAGAATGAATAAAGGCTCAGAAAAGAACTCTTTTACAACAGAGCTCAACGAATCTTTGCTCGAGTTTGAAACAGTGATTCACAGTGAAAGGCAAGTGGCTCCATAGCAAATACAAGTCCCGGTAAACCTCTATGGTTTTAATGATTGGCGGCTACAGAGCAGTGTAGTGTTGGATGTCCATCAGTGACCACAGCATGCTGGAAATCAGGGACTCAGTAGCACAATCCCAAGTAGTGATCACATAGGAAAGGTAACATGAGTATTCACTCAATGTGTTGCTCCAGTGTTAATGAGCCAAGTCTTTACCCAAAATCTGGATGGTAAATGATTCATATAGAAGCTAAAACTGAGTCGTGCTAGGGACAGTAAGAAGTCTCACAACACCAGGTTAAAGTCCAACAGGATTATTTGGTAGCAAAAGCCACTAGCTTTCGGAGCGCTGCCCCTTCATCAGGTGAGTGGGAGTTCTATTCATAAACAGGGCATATAAAGACACAAACTCAATTTACAGAATCATTATTTTGTAAATTGAGTTTGTGTCTTTATATGCCCTGTTTGTGAACAGAACTCCCTCTCACCTGATGAAGGGGCAGCGCTCCAAAAGCTAGTGGCATTTGCTACCAAATAAATCTGTTGGACTTTAACCTGGTGTTGAGAGACTTCTTACTGTGTTTACCCCAGTCCAACGCCGACATCTCCACATCGTGCTAGGGAGCCAGTTTGATGAAAAAAAATTCTTAAAGACATGGTTTAAATAACACAGAGGGTCACAGGTGAGCATTGGTGTTCTTTGGAAATGCAGTTCCTTCAATCAAGTCTGAAGCTTGTGGCAGTCCCAGGCTCTCATTGCAACATTGCAAGTTTAATTTCTCTGCTGTATTATCCCCAGGAGTATATAATCATACAATCAGTTCAGAATTCGATATATTTAGAAGGTGATCTATCATAAACCCAACCCTCATTAAGAGTCCATTGAGGGGGATTTATGCCTCTTGTTCAAACCTGCTCCATCCCTTTGAACAGTTCCACATGCCTGTTCTCCCAGACAGTTGACAAAGAGTTTTAGACAAAATGAATGACCTTTGACTATTAGTAGTAGCCAATTTGAAAGAACACAACCAATCAGGAAAGATGGAATCACAGCCAAAGAAATCTGATCCTGTCTATTACAAACTGATTATAAACAGTACTCCTTACATCCAGTAAGCCTCCAGTCTCTCCGGATTTCATTCGCATCTGAATCAGTTCCTTCATTGCAGACTGGTCACCTGTCAGAGAGGTAGAAGATAGTTAATGTTCTCTCCATAACATGGGCTTAACACTGACCATGGACTGAAGCACAGATGATCATTGCTATTCTCAGATAGGAAGACATGCTGAACATCCTGAAAAGATACCTATGTATCTGATTCATCCACACACATCCCAGTTTCAGGCTGCAACATGTAACCTCTAAAGATAGTGAGCCACTGATTTCCACACTGAGGGGGAACGAGAGAGCAGGGCGATGAGCAGGAGGGTCAGGGAAGGAAGCAGTGAAGAAGCCCATGGTCCAACCAATTAGTTCTGTGTCACTGTTGCATGTGGAGTCATGAAAAGCACCAATATGGAAATCAGAAATAAAAATCAGAAAATAGTGACCTGAAACATTAATTCCCTCCCTATGCCTGACTCATTCAGTATTTTAACCAAAGGAACTCCAGGAATATGGGCGGCACAGTGGTTAGCACTGCTGCTTCACAGCACCAGGGACCCGGGTTCAATTCCGGCCTTGGGTCACTGTCTGTGTGGAGTTTGCAAGTTCTCCCTGTGTCTGCGTGGGTTTCCTCCAGGTGCTCCAGTTTCCTCCCACAGTCCAAAGATGTGCAGGTTAGGTGGATTGGCCATGCTAAATTGCCCCTTAGTGTCAGGAGATTAGCAGGGTAAATACATTGGGTTACGGGGATAGGGCCTGGGTGAGATTGTTGTCGATGCAGGCTCAATGGGCCGAATGGACTCTTTCTGCACTGTAGAGATTCTATGATTCTAATAGCCCAGTGCGTCAGGCTGAATTCCTTTGACGTCACTGCAATTTTGGATCTATACTTCAAGCATTCATGCTCTTACCTATATTATAATCACAGTAACGGATATTGGGCGAGATCTCCTCCACACGCTGATGGTACAGCACTGCCTGCTCATCTGTGAACGCACTGGCTAACTTTTCGTAGATTGTCCTACCAAAGGCAAAAAAAGATTAAGGTCAAAACCGTCAAGCTGCACAAAGCCAAGCATTTTCACACTGGAAACTAGAGTGCACATAAACCCGCAAGTATTTAAACTGGCCCCATTCTAATGGTGGAGTTAACGAACTTGCATTTGGGAGACTGATTACTACCCAACTCCTGACACTGTTCACAGCTTTTCAACAACATTTGTACAGTGCCTTTAACATTGTACAACGGAGCACAATCAACCAAAAACTACTGAGACTGAGTCACATGAGGACAGGTGACCACACACCTCGTTAAAATGAAAGGAAAGAACTTTAAAAAATGCCATTTTATGGCCTCAGAGCTTCCCAAAGTGCTTATGTGAAAAGGTAGGCTTTTAAGCAACTTGTTGAGGAGAGGGAGGTACAGAGGCAAAGAGATTTGGAGAGGAAATTCTAGAGTTTAGGGCCTGGCCGGCTGAAAGACACAGCCACCAATGGTTGGCTGAAGGAAGGAGTGTGTTAATGTTCAAAATTAGATTCCATTCTAGTTTAATTCAATGGTGTATTATCCATATGGGGAGGCACGGTGGCACACTACTGCCTCACAGTGCCAGGAACCCGGGTTCCTGTGTCTATTCCCCTTTCAAACAGGTATACCGTTTTGGATAGGGATAGCCCGTCAGGGGGAGATATCAGCAGTGGCCAGGCCTGTGACACCACAGCTGGTTCTGCTGTGGGACAGGGTCAGGCAAAGAGCAAGCGAGCAGTAGCAATAGGGGACTCGATAGAGGCACAGACAGGCGTTTCTGTGGCCGCAATCGAGACTCCAGGATGGTGTGTTGCCTCCCTGGTGCCAGGGTCAAGGACGTCTCTGAGCGATTGCAGGACATTTTTAAGGGGGAGGGTGAGCAGCCAGAGGTTGTTGTACATATTGGTACCAACGACACAGGTAGGAAAGGGGATGAGGTCCTGAAATGTGAATATAGAGAGTTAGGCAGAAGGCTAAAGTGCAGGACTTCGAAGGTAGTAATTTCAGGACTACTACCGGTGCCACGTGCTAGTGAGAGTAGGAATAGGAGGATTAGGCAGATGAATGCCCGGCTTGAGAGCTGGTGCAGGGGGCAGGGATTTAGATTTTTGGATCATTGGGATCTTTTCTGGGGAAGGGATGGGTTACATTTGAACTGGAGGGGGACTAACATCCTGGCGGGGAGATTTGCTAGAGCCACTCAAGAGGGTTTAAACTAGTTTGGCAGGGGGTTGGGATCCAAAGCAGTAGGGAGACAGAAGGGAAGTTTGAGGGCAGCACGGAAGTTAAAGAGAGCACATTAATTAGTAAAGGCAGTGTCAGTAATCCTAGTACCAGACAGAAGCAAGACAGAGAGCAAGACAGAGAGCAAGGGAAGTCTAGATTAAACTGCATTTATTTCAATGCAAGAGGCCGGACGGGCAAGGCAGATGAACTCAGGGCATTGATGGGTACGTGGGACTGGGATATTATAGCAATTACTGAAACATGGCTAAGGGAGGGACAGGACTGGCATCTCAGTGTTCCAGGGTACAGATGCTATAGGAAAGATAGAACAGGAGGTAAGAAAGGAGGGGGAGTTGCACTTTTGATTAGGGAAAGCATCACGGCCGTAATGAGAGGGGATATATCCGAGGGTTCGGCCACTGAGTCTATATGAGTAGAACTGAGAAATAAGAAGGAGGAAATCACTTTGATAGGGTTGTACTATAGACCCCCAAATAGTCAGCGGGAAATTGAGGAGCAAATATGTAAGGAGATTACAGATAGCTCCAAGAAAAATAGGGTGGTAATAGTCGGAGATTTTGATTTTCCCAACATTGACTGGGACAGCCATAGTATTAGAGGGTTGGATGGAGAGAAATTTGTTGAGTGTATTCAGGAGGAATTTCTCATTCAGTATGTGGATGGCCCGACTAGAGAGGGGGCAAAACTTGACCTCCTCTTGGGAAATAAGGAAGGGCAGATGACAGAAGTGTTAGTGAGGGATCACTTTTGGACCAGTGACCATAATTCTATTAGTTTTAAGATAGCTATGGAGAATGATACGTCTATCCCAAGAGTTAAAATTCTAAATTGGGGCAAGGCCAATTTTGATGGTATCAGACAGGAACTTTCAAAAGTAAATTGGGGGAGTCTGTGGGAAGGCAAAGGGATGTCTGGTAAGTGGCATGCTTTCAAAAGTGTGTTAACCAGGGTTCAGGGTAAACACATTCCTCTTAGAGTGAAGGGCAAGGCTGGCAGAAGTCAGGAACCCTGGATGACTCGGGATATTGAGGCCCTGGTCAAGAAGAAGAAAGAGGCACATGACATGCATAGGCAGCTGGGATCAAGTGAATCCCTTGAAGAGTATAGGGGGTGTAGGAGTAGAGTTAAGAGAGAAATCAGGAGGGCAAAAAGGGGACACGAAATTGTTTTGGCAGATAAGGCAAAGGAGAATCCAAAGAGCTTCTACAAATACATAAAGGGCAAAAGAGTAACAAGGGAGTAGGGCCACTTAAGGATCAACAAGGTCAGCTATGTGCGGATCCACGAGAGATGGGTGAGATCCTAAATGAATATTTCTCATCAGTATTTACTGTTGAGAAAAGCATGGATGTTAGGGAACTTGGGGAAATAAATAGTGATGTCTTAAGGAGTGTACATATTACAGTGGAGGTGGTGCTGGAAGTCTTAAAGCGCATCAAGGTAGATAAATCTGCGGGACCTGATGAAGTATATCCCAGGACGTTATGGGAGGCTAGGGAGGAAATTGCGGGTCCCCTAGCCAAGATATTTGAATCATCGATAGTCACGGGTGAGGTGCCTGAAGATTGGAGAGTGGCAAATGTTGTGCCTTTGTTTAAAAAGGGCTGCAGGGAAAAGCCTGGGAGCCTCACATCTGTGGTGGGTAAATTGTTGGAAGGTATTTTGAGAGACAGGATCTACAGGCATTTAGAAATGCAAGGACTGATTAGGGACAGTCAGCATAGCTTTGTGAGTGGAAAATCATGTCTCACAAATTTAATTGGGTTTTTTGAAGGGGTGACCAAGAAGGTAGATGAGGGCAGTGCAGCTAATGTTGTCTACATGGACTTCAGCAAGGCCTTTGACAAGGTACCGCATGATAGGTTATTGCATAAAGTTAAATCTCATGGGATCCAGGGTGAGGTATCTAAATGGATACAAAATTGGCTTCTTGACAGAAGCCAGAGGGAGGTTGTAGAGGGTTGTTTTTCAAACTGGAGCCCTGTGACCAGCGGTGTGCCTCAGGGATCAGTGCTGGGCCCACTGTTATTTATCATTTATATTAATGATTTGGATGAGAATATAGGAGGCATGGTTAGTAAGTTTGCAGATGACACCAAGATTGGTGACATAGTGGACAGTGAAGAAAGTTATCTCCAATTGCAACGGGATCTTGATCAATTGGGCCAGTGGGCTGACGAATGGCAGATGGAGTTTAATTTAGACAAATGCGAGGTGATGCATTTTGGTAGATTGAACCAGGGCAGGACTTACTCAGTTAATGGTAGGGCGTTGGGGAGAGTTACAGAACAAAGATCTAGGGGCACATGTTCATAGCTCCTTGAAAGTGGAGTCACAGGTGGACAGAGCGGTGAAGAAGGCATTCGGCATGCTTGGTTTCATCGGTCAGAACATTGAATACAGGAGTTGGGACGTCTTGTTAAAGTTGTACAAGACATTGGTAAGGCCACACTTGGAATATTGTGTGCAATTCTGGTCACCCTATTATAGAAAGGATATTATTAAGCTAGAAAGAGTGCAGAAAAGATTTACTAGGATGCTACCGGGACTTGATGGATTGAGTTATAAGGACAGGTTGAATAGACTGGGACTTTTTTCTCTGCAGCGTAAGAGGCTGAGGGGTGACCTTATAGAGATCTATAAAATAATGAGGGGCATAGACAAGATAGACAGTCAATATCTTTTCCCAAAGGTAGGGGAGTCTAAAACTAGAGGGCATAGGTTTAAGGTGAGAGGGGAGAGATACAAAAGTGTCCAGAGGGGCAATGTTTTCACACAGAGGGTGGTGAGTGTCTGGAACAAGCTACCAGAGGTAGTAGTAGAGGCGGATACAATTTTATCTTTTAAAAAGCATTTAGATAGTTACATGGGTACGATGGGTATAGAGGGATGGGCCAAATGCTGGCAATTGGGATTAGCTTAGGGATTTTTTAAAAAAGTCCTTCGGCCCAACCCATGGACAGGTTGGGCCGAAGGGCTTGTTTCCATGCTGTAAACCTCTATGACTCTAATTCCAGCCTCGGGTCACTGTCTCTGTGGAGTTTGCACATTCTCCCCGTTTCTGCGTGGGTTTCCTCCGAGTGCTCTGGTTTCCTCCCACAGTCCAAAGATGTGTGGGCTAAGCCCCTTAGTGTCAGAGGGATTAGCAGGGTAAATATGTGGGGTTATAGGAATAGGGCCTGGGAGGGATTGTGGTCGATGCAGACTCGATAAGCCAAATAGTCTCCTTCTGCACTGCAGATTCATATGGCACATGCAAATTGAGTGAACAGAGAACAAGAGCGAAAAAAAGTACATAAAAACCAAAGAGACAGTGAAATGGTACAAAACAATAAATCCAAGTCAAATCAACCTGTAGACGTCAGTAATATCGCCTCTGTTCAGTCCAGTGCTGGTATTTAGACTGAAGAAAACAAGCACACCACTTTCCACACAAACATATGTAAGATGTAATTCAAAGGTATGGCTATCCGATTCCTCACTGTTTCTCCCAATACTCTTGATCACCCTTTACGAATTCAAATTTCAGTTGACAAGTGTTTGAATCTTTGGAGCAAGTACCAATGAACCTTTTACTATAAAGCAAGCTCCATCCACAGGAAGCTGCATTTCCAGTAATGGCTGCAAACACGGGGTAAAAAATGAGTGCCTGTGGCATTTCCGTTCATACCAGCACTCATGCAACAACCTAACAGAAACTTCAAGTTCAAAGTTACAAATGAGATCTGTCTGTATTCCCCATAGAGGATTGGACAGAGTGGGATAAAGAGAAACTGTTCTCATTGGTGTAAGGGTTGATTACCAGAGGGCACCGATTTAAGGTAATTGGCAAAAGAAACAATGGTGACACGAGAAAAAAACTTGCCACGCAGTCAGGCGTTAGGGGCTGGAACAGACTGCCTGGTGTGTGGTGGGGACAGGGGCAATTGAGACTTTCAAAAGTCTATCGGGAAAAGACAAGGGGAAGTGGCAATAGGTGAACTGCTTCTTCAGCACAGACACAATGGGCCAAATGGCTTCCTTCTGTGCTGTAACCATTCTATGGTTCTAAGATGAGAAATGGGCATCAAGGATTGTTGCCCTAGTAACATCTCAATTGTTCTCATCATAACGTTCAGACAGAGAAGGTGCACTCTAACTATCCCAATGAGTCCATTGTTTTCCCATCAGATAGAGAAGGCATTCCAGAGAATTCCTCTGTCCCCTGCTTCAGTTTTATAAAAAGCCTGGGGAAGAAAAAGCGCAAAACGACTACTAACGACCTTGGTCTGGGGATAGAATCAAGTGGGATAAATACAACTATTCAGAACAGAGGTTGTTTATTTCTAATTCCTTTGCCAAAGTCACGAGCGGAGCCATTCACTGATGATTTCAATGCTAAACTGCAGATTAGCTTGGCTGTCACCTAGATTTGGTCTGCCAAGTGCTGGGTAACAAATATCTCAAACGAGAAATACCAGTCACTTGCCCCAACCTTTCGCAAATGCCAAGTCCCTGCAACCATCAATATTATGCAGACTGTCATTAACCAGAAGGTTAAATGAACCAGCCAAACCAACACTGCAGCTACAGGACACAGGAATGGTACCCTGCAACAACTGGCTCGCACCTTGACCTTACAAACTCCTCCACCAGCTGAAAGGCTGAATGATATAATCACAACAAGATCAACACCATTCGAGTGACATTTCTGTTATGGACTCAGTACCACCCTTTCCTCCATGGGAACACTCTGGTATGTACAAGGATGCACTGCAGCAAATCAGTAAGCTTATTTTGATCGCATCGCCTTGCCCTGCAACCTCCATTACCAAGAATAAGACAGGCAATGACATGAAAAATTCATTTTTCCAAATTGTGGACAATTCTATTTGGAAATTTATCATCGTACCCATTGAATTCCCTACCAGACTCTGTTGCGCGAGTGTCAGCATCATTTTCGCTGAAGTGATTCAAGGTGGCATTTCATCATCACCTCCTCAGGGAATTGAGGAATTGAACACAGGGATAAATGCCAGTGTGCTAGTGTTGTCCACAGCCCCAGAGCCAAAGAAAAACCTCATACACCCAAAGCCTGTGGGGAGCAAAACTATGACAACATATTGCAAGTGTAGGAGTGGATAGATGATGCCTAAGAACCACAATTAGCAGACATCGAGAAGGCCAGAGTGAATGTAAAAGAACACTGCGGTAACAATAGAAACCACTCACTTGCATTTGTGCAAAGCCTGCATAGCACCTTTCCACTCTTGCAGCTCGAAACTCAGCATGCCCTTAAGATAGGCAGTGTACGCCTGAAAGAAATGCAGAGCATTTAGCAGGGAAATCATTGGCTATGGTATAAAAAGCAGCAACAGAGCCACTCTAGTCGATCAAACTGAATAACACAAGTGTTCATGGGAAAGATGTTCAGAGCCTGCTGATTCCACCCTGGTTTCATGCTCCTGACTGATGTCGCTGGAATAGTGCACAGAATCAACAGCTGAGGCACACCATTCGGCACAAATGGTCTCAGTCTGCATTTAGATCCCTTACAGTCTCCTGCCTCTTCTCACCATGCACTGATGTCTTTCCAGTCATAGAGGCTTACAGCATGGAAACAGGCCCTTCAGCCCAACTTGTCCATGCTGCCCAGTTTTTACCATTAAGCTAGTTCCAACTACCCGCGTTTGGCCCAAATCCCTCTATACCAATCTTACCCATGTAACTGTCTAAGTGCATTTTAAAAGACAAAATTGTACAGCCTCCTGTGAGTGAAGCAAATCAGATGGGGGTCTCAGTATTAATAGCAGAACTCTGAGCATTATAAAGGGATAAGGATTTCTGGATGCAGGAGGGTAAAACAGGGGCGATGCAGAGATCACACTCCCAAACAGGATCTAAACCCCCTAACATATGAAACAGCGTGAGAGAGATGCAAGCTCTACTTCCCCTCCCCACAGCCCCCTCATGAGGCAGGTTGCTAAAGCCCAGATTCCCCTGCGTATGTTTCTTCTCCCATTCTGTTTACCTGGGCTTCCAATTTTGTTTTTGCATCAACACGGTCGCACTCACACAGGCGTTCTAGCTCCTCTGCATGTTTCACAGCTTTCCTGAGTCGAGAGAACAGGTGGAAGCGTTTGCGTGGTTCAGTGTTTGCTTCCTGTTTCAGCTGCATGGCGTAACTCCAGGCTCGCTCAGCATCCATCAAAACCAGCAGCAAATACCTAAACCATAGGACAGAATTAGACAAAGCACACTGCACATCTACCAATAGATTTAACAGACCCAGCATGGTCAACATCCACAAACACACATCAGTACTAATCCAAGCAGTGCACTCAGTTCTCACAGCATCTTCCACAACTTAAGAGTTTAAATGGGCAATCTGGGCTGCATGACACATGCAACTTCCCTTTGTTCCACTCCTATTAAAACATCCAGATCCCAGAAATTGGAACATGGGATCCTACAAGCAAGAAATACTCAAACACGATGGCGTAGTCTGCGTTTGGAAGGTCAGACCTCCAGGGACACATTGATTTTGATTTGATTTGATTTATTATTGTCACATGTGTTAGCATGTGAAAAATATTGTTCTTCTTGCACGCTATAAAGACAAAGCATACCGTTCACAGAGAAGGAAAATGAGAGTGCCGAATGTAGCGTTAGTTACAGCTAGGGTGTAGAGAAAGATCAACTTAATGCGAGGTAGGTCCATTCAGAAGTCTGACAGCAGCAGGGAAGAAGCTGCTCTTGCGTCGCTTGGTACATGACCTCAGACTTTTGTATCTTTTTCCCAATAGAAGAAGGTGGAAGAGAGAATGTCCGGGGTGCGTGGGGTCCTTAATTATGCTGGCTGCTTTGCCAAGGCAGCGGGAAGTGTAGACAGAGTCAATGGATGGGAGGCTGGTTTGCGTGATGGATTGGGCTGCATTCACGACCTTTCGTAGTTTCTGAGGTCTCAGGCTGCTCCAATGTTGTTTTACTCAAAATGGTTCTCTAGGCTGGATATCTGGAAAGGACTGTTCTTTTTCCCTCAGTGCTGCTGCTTGTCTTCACCAATGGAAAAACTCGAGATCGAAGCATCAAGATCAGTCTCCACTCAGTTACTCTACCTGTTGAGGTTAGTGAAGACAGAAATTTTGTCTGGGCAAATTCTGGGAGTGATTGCCGATCAACAGACACAGTGGAGGTGCACAGGTCACAGTGTTAAATACTAGGAATTACAGCCATTGCCAGGAATGAATTGGTGGCATTAGCAGAACTGTTCTGCCACTTTGTAACAAGCAACAGCACCAACTAGCACAACATGGATACACTACAATATATTTAATAAAGTTATCAAATATATTTCACCAGACTGGGCTTTTCAATTTGCTGCAAATAAATACATCTTTGTAGAAGAACTGGAGCCTCGGATGTACAGAATATTAATTTAGTTCCATTCAATCTCAGCAGAGTTTGTTTCTCTTCCGATGAACCCTGAACCATGAAGATCAAGTATCGACCAAGAATGTGAGTGAAAGCACCTGAAGTTACTTTACTGAGAACCATCTGGAGTAACAGCTGTTTGTGTGGATAAAGGATCCCTCCAGCCCTGGATAGACTCCAACTTTCTATGATGGAATAGCCAAGGGCAATGGAAATGAAAATCAGGATGACAGTATAGTTTTCCAGTCTCCTACCTGTTGTCTGACAGAATTTCTGTGGTGACTTTCTTGCCTGTGAACTTGTGTTTGTTTCCCATTTTAAAGCCAAGTGCCTTCCTGAGACGACGAAGTCTGCGGGAACAGTAACCCCTACAACCAAATAAACAAAGCAACAGTTAGAGACAACGCAGCCAATGCTAGCCCACCTCCAGAGATAGAAGGGCTGCAGCCAAAAAGCACAACGCTTATGTACCCCCGCAAACACATTCAATGATGGAGAATGACCACAGCAAGTCTCGAGGGAGAAGAGGGAAAAAATAACTGAACCAACATAGCATCATACAGTATAGAAGGGAGTCACACAACCCATCCAGCCTGTCTCATCTTCATAAAAGACCTATCCAATTAGTTCCACTACCCTGCAAATTTCTCCTTGATATTGACACGGTTAGTTTTGACTTGAACCCACCTCTCATAACTTAAATCAAAGATTCACACAGCATTTTTGATATATTATATTTGATATAATAGTCCAATTAATAAAAGGCTCCCAATGATCATCCCAGGCTTCTCCTTACTCAAATGTCAAAGCACACAGCCAGTGAGATTGGGTTGTACATGGGAAAACATGGAGAATTAGATGCACACTCATGAAAATAGAACCAGTGTGTGTGCAGTGGAAAACAGCAAAGGTGTGCAAAGGGAAAGCAGGGTGCCAGCCAAAAGTTCAGGTGGACCAAAGGAGAAAGCAGGTAATGCCTGCAGCCTTCACTGTCGAGGAAATCCAGATTGTGACTCTCAAATCTAGTTTAAAAACAGCCATTTAAAACACTCATAATAATCTCCCAAAATATCCATTTACTCAGGGCACAGAGGGAAACTGGCCATTTAGCCCTTCAAATCTGTTCCACCGTTCAGTTCGATCATGATTAAACAGTACCTCAACTGAATTTATCCACCTTTGGTCACATCCCCTTGATAATCCTAATCAGTTTTTGACTAGACGATTTTTATTTATACAGAGGGTCAATGACTATCCTAAAACCCAAAAGGATAGTGCAAAGATGGAACTTTTATTTCAAAAAATGGCTGGTAGAAGTTCAGCTGTCAAATACAAAGCAGAAAAATAATGAGCAACTGAAGTGCAGGTGCCAGGCATTTTAAAAAAAAAGTTTATTTATTAGTCACAAGTAAGGCTGTGAAGTTACTATGAAATTCCCCTCGTCGCCACACTCCGGCACCTGTTCGGGTCAATGCACCTAACCAGCACATCTTTCAGACTGTGGGAGGAAACCGGAGCACCCGGAGGAAACCCCGCAGACATGGGGTGAACGTGCAAAGTCCACATAGACAGTGACCCAAGCCAGGAATCGACCCGGGTCCCTGGTGTTATGAGGCAGCAGTGCTAACCACTGTGCCACCGTGCCGCCCCATTGGCACTGTCCATTATACTTCCGGAGTTTGTGCTGCTTATCAAACCAAGTGAATTAACAAGGCCCCGAAATTCTGGGACTTGTTTGTTTATCGGAAGGAGGCAGATGCATGTTGGTTTGAGTGGGCAAAGTACTACATAGCATGTTCCCAATCTGAGCTATGCCATTGAGACAATGGTGAAGGACAGTTTGCCCTGAACCACTTTCCTTTATCCCTGTAACTAGCTATCAAAGTGGAGTATGCAAATCAGTTTACTCCACAAATCCTCACTCTGCAAGACAATACAATGCAATGTGGGTGCCGGAGACTTCGGGGAGTAGGGAATCAGGAGGGGAGGTACCAAGCTACATAAATATTACAGCATTTCCTTACTCCATTTGCAGTGGGAAAAAGAGGCAGCTCCGAGGTTTCCAGACTACTTAGTTGATTTTTAGATCCGCAGTAAAGAAATCTATATAAAACCTCTCAGTACCCAAACCCAATATCCTGCATATGCCTGTACCCAGTTTGCAGAGAACAAACATCAGAGTATCATCACCAACCTGTATCTCTGGTAGTCTTCATGCCTTAAGCCATGTTGTTGCTGAGAGTCCTTGATGATCTGCAGGACTAGAATTCATACATTGAGGAAAACCAGATGTGAGGAATAAGCTTTTGGCGGCTTCACCAAAGGCTGTGAAATGTAAGGAGCAATCTATGGTACAAAGTGATGCAGTGGCAGCAAGGTCTCTAGTCCAAATCTCATTGACTCCAGATATGGGATCTCACTGTGGTAGCTGTTCAGAGTCTGCATTGATTGGGGTGGAAACAGATAGACCAGATTCTCACGTGATGTCTTATATGGTTCAGTACAACCTTGGAACAGAGTCACTGGGTTGAGAGGAGCAGAGGAAGCAGGCAATCTGAACTCACAATAGAGTCACTGGCCTGCCAGGTGTTGCAACTGTTGTAAGGTCCAATTCCGGCCATCAAACTTATCAGTTGCGTTGTGGGATTTTGAGAGCTAAGTGGTGGGAGAAGTGTACATGCAGACTGAAGCGTAAAAGACAAAAGATGAGGCAGAGGTCCAGGTGAACAACTGCTGAAGGTTCACTACTGATCAGGCTTTGTTGAATCTTACATGGCAAATGGCTTCTGTTAATATATCTTATTCTAAGACCAACAATTTAGAGGCACCTTGGATGCTGGTCATGAGAAGATCTTACACATTTATCTTTGTGGTACTGTGCCTTCATGCAGTTTTGCAAAACAAAATGGGAAAATGGAAAAAATATATATCCTATAGCTAGAGCTTTTGGATGTGTCAACTGTGGCTCAGCTGGTGGAACTCTCACCTCTGAGCCAGAAGGTTGTGGGTCCAAGTCATCCTCCCAACATTCCAGGCTGATACTGCAGTGCAGTACTTGTGGAGAATTGTTTTCCATGAGAAGCTAAACCTTGCCTGGCCTCTCAGGTGGATGTACAAGATCCAAATGGTACTATTTTGAAGAGTTGCGGAGTTATCCCTAGTGTTGTGGCCAATTTATCCCTCAATCAACATCACTTAAACAGATATTCAGATCATTATCACATTGCTGTTTGTGGCAGCCAGATTGGTTGCCACTTTTCCTACATTATGACAATGACCACATTTCAAACATTATGTAATTGGCTGTAAAGCACTTTGCAATATCCAGTGGTTATTAAAGGCATTTTATAAGATGATCAGAGGATTAGATAGGGTGGATAGTGAGAGCCTTTTTCCTCGGATGGTGATGGCTAACACTAGAGGACATAGCTTTAAATTGAGGGGTGATAGACATAGGACAGATGTTAGAGGTAGGTTCTTTACTCAGAGAGTAGTAAGGGCGTGGAATGCCCTGCCTGCAGCAGTAGTAGACTCGTCAACATTAAGAGCATTCAAATGGTTATTGGATAAACATATGGATGATATTGGAATAGTGTAGGTTAGATGGGCTTTAGATTGGTTTCACTGGTCAGCGCAACATCGAGGGCCGAAGGGCCTGTACTGTGCTGTAATGTTCTATGTTCTATAAGTGCAAGCCTTTTGTTCCAACAATACAATGAGACTGAGGCAATGTGTAGTATGTTTGTTCCTGCAATTAAGTTTCAGGAAACAGAGGTAGGTTTAAGTGATATTTGTATTGTTAAATATTAGAGATAGGCAGTAGACTTGGCAGTCTTTATGCTTCAGAAATTTGGAGTCACCAAATCAGTTAATTGTCTCTGGGATTGCTTATTGAATCACAAAACTGGGTCAGAAAAAACGAGGTTAGGAAAATGAGCCCAGGCCAGAAAGAAGTTAATGACATGGCCTCGGAGTACTCGTCACATCACAGTGCGACCTGGAAGGGAATTTTCAATTTGAAGTTGCAGCCTCATCACCTGTTTGGTCAACTTTCTGTCACCATGAGCTTGGGTGTACAGAACCTCTGCAAGATATGTGGGCAAAGGGAACTGGGAAGGTGTGGGGTCCAAAGATCAGATGAAACGGGGCACAGCTTGGAACCGAAGGAAGCACAAGGGTACCAGCTGAAATGTTGAAGACACAGTGGGCAGAAAGAAGAGCAGGGCATAGGAGACAAAGATAGCATGAAGAGACTTCATGATGGTGGCTTCTAAGTTGGACGTCAGGTTCCTGATGCAAGGTGGCACAGTGGTAATGGGCAGCATGTTGGCACAAGGGTTAGCACTGCTGCCCTCTTTTTAGGTCAAACCAAATAAACAAACTCAGATTAAGTCAGGACAAAGTAAAAGGGGCAGCTCCCCAAAAGGAGGGGGAACAGCCCGAACAGAAATCAAAGTACAAAGGAAACTTAAAAACATCAAATTAAAATGTGATTGTCAGGGTCAATAACACATCCCAACCCCTGCGGTGCCCAATGGGCGCGGAAGGCGTCAATCACAGCACAAGAGACCTGGGTTCGATTCAGCTTTGGGTGACGGTGTAGGTCTGTCTGCGTGGGTTTCCTCCAGGTGCTCTGGTTTCCCCTCACACTCCAAAGATGTGCTATTTAGGTGGGTCGGCCAAGGTAAATGCATGGGCGGGATGGGTGAGGGACTTCACAGCACTTTCGGAGTCGGTGCATACTCGATGGGCCGAATGACCTCCTTCTGCACTGTAGAGATGGGAGGTCACTGATTTAAAACAGGTAAAAGTCGCCATAGTCCCAGATGACCATTTGGCTGTTCTCCCCTTTCACTGGTGGTGATTTAACCTGAGGGTCACCACAACTCAGGTGAGGGGCAAGGTTGAAAAGGCAGGGCCTTTAAGAATAACCTCAGCCGGAATCGAATTGAACCCACACTGTTGGTGTCTCTCTGCATCATAAACCAGCCGTCCAGCCAATTGAGCTCATCTACTTAATACACTAACTGTCTCTCTGCACAGATGCAATGTTTCCAGTCTTTTCTAATTTTAAAATACTTTCTCATTCAAACTATTGCAACTACCGTGTTCTTAATCACTTATAGGTTGCTAACAAAGTGGAAATCTTCAAGACGGAATTAAAATTGCTCCTTATCACAAATCTTTTCTGAACAGCAGCAAAGTATCACAATCAATAAGCAGAGAAAGCAAACTGCCGCAAACTGATGTGTGGCACGGACGAGCAGATAACTGGAAATATAGAAAACTGCACATTTTATATCAATAATCAAATCTGAAAACCAGGAGATGGTTGAAGTTTCAGAACTATAGATGGCTGGGAGATCAGAGGCTGTAACGTGGAGATCATGCTGATTTCACTCATAACTAAAGTGCTACAAAATTAATATTCAATGGACCTTCGTTAGACCATATTAGACTCAAGATTAATGTAACTGAAGGGTTCTGATGGCTGATGAAATGTGATGACAACATGGTCAAAAATATGATGATGGGAAGAATGGTGTGCAGCAAATAGCGAAGTCTCAAATAGACCAAGAACGACAACTCGCACCATTAACTGGGCTCCCAGAACATTATGGTCCCCAGAAATGGGGCTCACTTCTTCCCCACGCCCCCTTCTCAGCTTTCACAATCTAGCCACCCCAATGCAGCCCCCAGTCATCTAACCCAATCTCTGTCTTCACCCTCTGGTCAGCAGTCCCTTCCCAGGTCACCCCATGAATGACTCCCCCCAACCCCGATCACCCCAGGACCCCCTCCTCTCACCCCCATTTGTTCTCCCCCGGACACCCCCTCCCCTCTCCTCCGGGTCTGAGCCTCCCGCCCACTGCCGGGATTGACACGTAATCCTTTCCGCTCTAAGCCGCTCCGCGCTGGGCTCTCTCTCGACACCGGTTGGGGGACCGTGCATGGAAAAGCAGCGCCGCGGTAAGCAGTGAGCTCGGCCAAGGATACTTTCCAGGCTCAGGGTGGATCTGAGCTCCACCTTTTGATTCTCTTTATCTTCTCCAGCATCCTCCTTCATTGCCGCCATGATCACCAAGCCTCGAAGTACCACGGGATACCGGAGGACTCTGCCTGGCCGTGCAGTACACTGGGATATTGGAGGACTCTGAAAACGGGACAGGCCGTGCGGTACACTGGGATATTGGAGGACCCTGAAAACGGGACAGGCCGTGCGGTACACTGGGATATTGGAGGACCCTGAAAACGGGACAGGCCGTGCGGTACACTGGGATATTGGAGGTCTTAAGAACTGCAAACCACAAGACCGATCTTAAGATATAGGAGCAGAATTAAGCCATTCAGCCTATCGAGTCTGCTTCGGCATTCAATCATGGCTGATATGTTTCTCATCCCCATTCTCCTGCTTTTTCCCCATAACCCCTGATCACCTTATCAATCAAGAACCTATCGCTGTCTTAAAGACACTCAGTGACCTGGCCTCCACAGCCTTCTTCGGCAAAGAGTTCCACAGATTCACCATTCTCTGACTGAAGAAATTCCTCCTCATCTCTGTTTTAAAGGATCATCCCTTCAGCCTGAGGTTGTGCCCTCTGGTTCTATTTTTCCTACTAGTGGAAACAACATCTCCACGTTCACTCTATCTGGGCCTCGCAGTATGCTGTAAGTTTTAGTAAGATCCCCCCCCATCATCCTTATAAACTCCAATGAGTACTGACCCAGAGTCCTCAACCGTTCCTCATACAACAAGCTCTTCATTCCGGGGATCATTCTCGTGAACCTCCTCTGGATCCTTTCCAAGGCCAGCACATCCTTAGATATGGGGCCCAAAACTGTTCACAATACTCCAAATGGGGTCTCACCAGAGCCTTATACAGCCTCAGAAGTACATCTCTGCTCTAGTATTCTAGCCCTCTCGACATGAATACTAACATTGCATTTGCCTTCCTAACTGCCAACTGAACCTGCATGTTAACCTTAAGAGAATTTTGAACAAGGACTCCCAAGTCCCTTTGTGTTTCTGATTTCCTAAGCATTTCCCCATTTAGAAAATAGTCTATGCCTCCATTCCTCCTTCCAAAGTACATAACCTCACACTTTTCCACATTGTATTCCATCTGCCACTTCTTTGCCCACTAACCTGTCCAAGTTGCTCTGCAGTCCCCCTCCTTCCTCAATACTACCCGTCCCTCTACATATCTTTGTATCATCTGCAAACTTAGCAACAGTGCCTTCAGTTCCTTCCTCCAAATCGGTAATGTATATTGTGAAAAGTTGTGGTCCCAGCACTGACCCCTGAGGCACACTAGTCACCAGCTGCCATCCTGAAAAAGACCCCTTTATTCCCACTCTGCCTTCTGCCAATCAACCAATCCTTTATCATGCCAGGATCTTACCCTTAACACCGTGGGCTCTTATTTAACATCTCCTATGCCCCACCTTGTCAAAGCCTTTTGGAAATCTAAATAAATCATGTCCATTGGTTCTCCTTTATCTAAGTTGTTACCTCCTCAGAGAACAGATTTGTCAGACATGACCTCCCCTTGACGAAGCCGTGCTGACTCAGTCCTATTTTATCATGCACTTCCAAGTACTCCGCGATTTCATCTTTAATAATGGACTCTCAAATTTTGCCAATGACCAAAGTCAGGCTAACCGCTCTGTAATTTTCTGTCTGCTGCCTCCCTCCCTTCTTAAACAGCGATGTTACATTAGCTACTTTCCAGTCCTCTGGGACCCTCCCTGCCTCCAGTGATGCCTCAAAGATCACCACCAATGCCTCCACAATTTCCTCAGCTATCTTTTTTAGAACCCTGGGGTGTAGGCCACCTGGTGCAGGTGATTTATCCACCTTCAAACCTTCCAGTTTCCCCAGAACCTTCTCCTTAGTGATGACCACTACACTCACCTGTGCCCCCTGATTCTCCTGGAGCTCTGGCATCCCACTGGTGTCTTCCACGATGAAGACTGATGCAAAGTAACTATAAAGTTCCTCTGCCATTTCTTTGTTTCCTATTATTACTTCTCCAGCCTCATTTTCCAGTGGTCCAATGTCTATTTTTGTCTCTCTCTTACCTTTCATATATTGAAAAAATTCTTCCTATCTTCTTTTATATTACTAGCTAGCTTACACTCATATTTCATCTTCTCCCCCCTTATTGCTTTTTTCGTTGTCCTCTGCTCACTTTTAAATGCTTCCCAATTCTCTGGCTTCCCACTAATTCTCGCCACTTTGTATGTTTTTTTTTGCTTTTATGCTGTCCTTGACTTCCCTCATCAGCCAAGGATGCCGCGTCCTCCCCTTAGCATGTTTCCTCCTCCTTGGGATGAATTTCTGTTGTGCCTCCAAATAACCCCCAAAAACTCTTGCCACTGCTGTTCCACTCTCTTCCCTGCTAGGCTCCCTTTCCAATCAACTCTGGTCAGCTCATTCCTCATGTCTTTGCAGTTACCTTTATTTAATTGTAATACCGTTACATCTGGTTCCAGCTTCTCCCTCTCAAACTGCAGGGTAAATTCTATCATATTGTGATCACTGCTCCCTAAGGGTTCTTTCACTTTAAGTTCCCTAATCAAGTCTGCCACATTACACATCACCAAATCCAGAATTGCCTGTTCCCTCATAGGCTCTGTCACAAGCTGCTCCAAAACCTCATCTCTTAGACATTCCACATTTCCTTTTCTTGGGATCCACTACCTACCTGATTTTCCCAGTCCACCTGCATATTGAAGTCCCCCATAATTATTGTAATATTGCCTTTGTTCTATGCCTTTTCTATCTCCTGATTTATTTTCTGCCCCACATCGTGACCAATGCTAGGGGGCCTGTACATAACTCCCATCAGGGTCTTTTTACCTTTGCGATTCTTCAACTCTACCCACAGAGATTCTGTGCCTTCTGATCCTATATCACTTCTGCTATCGATTTAACTTCATTCCTTACTAACAATACAACCCCACCCCTTTTGCCCATCTACCTGTCCTTCGATAGGACACATATCCTTGGATGTTTAGATCACCAGCCCTGATCCCCTTGCAGCCACGTCTCTGTGATGCCCACAACTTCGTACCAGCCAATTTCAATGTGCGCGACAAGCTCATTTACCTTGTTCCGTATACTGCACGCATTTAGATACAACACCCTCAGTCCTGCATGGGCCACCTCCCTTCTCATACTTGTCACCTTTTTTGCTCTGCCTGAGGTTAGATTTCTGCCACCTTCTATACTTTCTGTTCTATTATGTGGTCTGGAAACTTTACTAACCTCTCCTGAGCCGTCGGCTCCTTTAACTAGTTGAAAGTCCTCATCATTAACCTGCACTTCTACTCCTTTAATTTTGATTTTCTAATTCTCCATACAACTGAACCCTCCCCCACTATTTAGTTTAAAGCCCTATCTACAGCCCTAGTTGTACGATTCACCAGGATTCTGGTCCCAGCATGATTCAGATGAAGACCGTCTCATCGGAACAGGTCCCCTCTTCCCCAATACTGGTGCCAATGTCCCATAAATTCAAACCCATTTCTCCCACACCAATCTTTGAGCCACACATTTACCTCCTTAATCTTATTGACCCTGTGCCAATTCGCTCGTGGCTCAGGTAGTAATCCAGAGATTATTACCTTTTTGGTTCTGCTTTTTAATTTAGCTCCGAGCTATTCATACTCCCTTAGAACAGGAACAGAAGTTCTGCTATGTCATTGGTACCTTTGTGGACCATGACAACTGGATCTTCACCCTCCCACTCCAAGTTTCTCTGCAGCCCAGATGAGATATCCCGAACCCGAGCACCAGGCAGGCAACACAACCTTCGGGATTCTCGATCCTGGTCACAGAGAACAGTGTCAATGCCCCTAACTATACTATCCCCAATTACAACTACATTTCTTTCTTCGACCACCAATTGAAGGGCTCCCTGTACCATGGTGCTGTGGTCAGTTTGCTCATCCTCCCTGCAGTACCCGTTCCCATCCACACGGAGCAAGAATCTCAAATGTTTAAAAATTAAATGTCTGGACTCTGCTGTGACCAGAGGGAAGAAGCCTAAGGCCTTAAAAATGGTGTTAAATTTTTCTTCTGAGATTTTATAGTCTGTTTTGTTGCTGTAAGGCTGGATGATGCCGTAGTGGGGTCAATACAATCTCCAGAGGGGACAATACAGTCTCCAGAGGGGACAATACAGTCTCCAGAGGGGACAATACAGTCTCCAGAGGGGTCAATACAGTCTGCAGGGGAGGTAAATAGTGCTCTCCAGTGGGGTAGAACTTGTTGTTGGTTGTTGACATATAGACTTTTCATTGGAAAAGTCAGCAAAATGTTTTCAGGTTGTTTGGTTGCAGTGCCGCCGGTTACAATGCAATACAACCCATCACAGCTCCAGATTCAGAGAAAAGTGCTTGTCCCTAACCCTGAGTGAACTCTGAACCAGTGATTCCCACTCAATGTGCCACCGGTATGGTGTGAAGATCCCCTGAGTGTGCTGCGAAAAAAGATTCAACGTGATTCAAAATTCATCTAATTAAACTAAAACTAACCTTCATCTTCAGCTCTGTGATCTCCAAGACCCGACGAAACTCGGGCCTCCTGCGCATGGACCAGCTGGGAAAGAGCTGCATACGCGCGGTTTAGATTTTCACATTGGTCTTGGGACTTGGAGCTGAAGATAAAGGTACCATGCGCCCGCACAAAATGTGGAAACTCAGAAAGGGTGCAAAAACGCTGGGAGAAGTGGGGGTCTTCACAGCACACCAGTGGCACACTGAGTGGGAACCACTGGTTCAGAGTTCACTCAGGGAGAAGTCAGAGAGAGAGAGAGGTTAAAAAACAGGTGAGAGCACAGGGAGAGGGTAAAAATGAAGTTCCCAGTAAGGGAAGCAGACAGAGAAAATAGGAGATGTATAGAGGTGTGTCAAGACATACAAAAGATTGGGAACCACTGCTGTCAATTCACTGAAGGCCTGCTGATTTTTAAACATTTGATAACCAGTAAAACTGTGCTTAATCCCAACTCTATATGTAACTGTATTGAGCACCACAGAGTGCTACATGATCAATGTGTATAGTTTGAACAGAATTGTACTCTCTGTAACAAAAATATTGAAATCTTTGTAATGTTCTCACACTGAACTGAAGCACCTCACAGTGCATCTTAATCTCTGGAGAATATCATTGTGTTTTCCTGTTACAAAATTTGAAATGTTTTTGTAATGTTTCTTTCAGAGATTTTATGAATAAAGTAAATTTTTGCAAAAAGCAATTGATAAGCGGTTAACAAAGCTGAGGAGCGCATTAAAACCTGGGGCAGCTGCTGCAGAGGCATAATGGGGAAAAGGTCATCTGTCTAAGGCTTTTCAGCCACAGTGAACCGAGGGGAGTGGAATTGTATAGAACCTCTTCACCGTGGCTCACATTAAATGTATATGGTGAATATTACACATATCACAATTGAATTGAGGCACCTCAGAGTGCAACTTGATCCATGCAGACAGCCTGAATATTATTGCACTGTGATGGTCATTTGGACATATCATGTTCTGATATTTTATGAATAAAGTATATTTTTGCAAAATAAAACAGTCAGCAGAGGGTGCCATTTCTGCATGTGTGGATTCACTTGTGAAATTGAGAGTTCAGGAAGAAATGTTGAATTTATAAAGTGGAACAACATCGTCAGTGAATTGGCTCAGGATTGCCTTGTGTTTCAGGGATGAAAACCCTGTTTAATTTATCCAAATACCTTGGATCGTATTTACAGGGATTCCACTGTTGCATTGAAAGAGGTTTCAATTTTTCTAGTTGGACAGTTTATTTAGAGTCAAAGAGGTTTACAGCATGGAAACAGGGCCTCCAGCCCAACTTGCCCATGCGGCCCAGTTTTTAACCACCCATCAGCTAAGGGAAGACAGCATTATCACAATGCTGCCAGCTCTGGTGGTTTGGTCCCATCAATAGGACAGATATACCTAGGGATGATGGTAGAGGAGTTTGGGACATTGGCTAAAAAGTAAAAATGTTAGGCTTTTGCTCAATTAGTATAAGGCAGATCTTCCAATTTTACAAACAATTCTTAAAATAAACTTGGGATAAAATGATTTTTCAGATTCATAAGCTATACACCAGTCTTGTAGGCAGTAAGTTCCAGGTCACTTGCTGTGTTTAAAAAGTCCTCACCTCCGCCTGTATCTTTTGCACAAATCCTTACATAGAACCGTAGAATCCCTACAGTGCAGAAAGAGGCTGCCTGGCCCATCGAATTTGCACTGACTCTCCAAAAGAGCATCCCATCCAGGCCCTATGCCTGTAATCGCATGTATTTAGCATAGCCAACCCACCCTAACCTGCACATCTTTGGGCTGTGGGAGGAAACCCATGCAGAAAAGGGAGAATGTGCAGACGCCACACAGACAATGACCCAAGTCCGGTATCTAAGTAGTGCTAGCCACTGTCACCGTGCTGCCCATCTGTGTTTCCTATCCGTGTACTACCAGCTATTGGGGACAGCTTTCCTTTGTCTCTTACCTAAACCTGGCATAATGGTGTACACCTTTAAAATCTCCCTCCAATCTCCTTTGCTCCAATGCCAACAGCAGCAGCCTCTGGTTGGAGGTGCCCTCTGGATAAAGTGTGGCCACAGCTGGTGGCTGTCTTTGCACAGGGGAACCTGTCCAGAGGCTGGCCCACTAACCAGAAACGCAACAATCACATACGGTGACTTTGAAAGTTCTGGCGATAAAGAATGTCTTTAGTACCGTGACCAATGAACTCATTAGAGACCGTGTAGTGTGTGGAATACACAGCGACACTGTGCACAAGCAGTTGCTCTGAGAAATAAACCTCACATTAGAATCCACATCAGTATCTACATGCTGAATGAACAATGGGAGAGAAGCACCAAAGAACTTAAGGCAGTAAACAAGTTTTTGTCGCACAGAATATACTCTGCCCAAATGTGGTGGCAATCACCCACAACTCCGAAGCACATGCTTCTCATTTAATAAACGTTGCAACATCAATGGCAATTGGAATCACTGCTAAGTGTTGCAGGTCTAAGCTTCAGCAACAAGCCACATTGCAGCCGGCTGCCCCTCCGAGGTTCGGGACATGCACAGAGTGAATGAGTTGGAGGTAAATCAAAACATTCTACTGCGAAAGTGTTGACTTTAACATGGGAAAGGGTGAAATATTCACAACGTTAAACATTGCTCCCAGAAATGCAAAACTTAAAGTCAAAATCAGCACCAGAGCAAATGGCAATGCTCTGTCGAAGCGGCTTTTGTGGGAAATCAATGCCTGTGCTGCACTAGATTCCACCACCATGGTAAATCTTGTTGCACATGGGGACAAACCACACGCAGAGAAGGTATAGTCACCCTGCACTGAACTCAGGTCAAGTTCCAGTTCCACATAGTCAACCAGGACGTCAAGCCGCTGCTGGGTCTTCAGGACAGCATTGCACTGGGGCTAATCCACCTGGAGCTGGGTGTAGACACCCTACAGCACCAAGCCCCGGAGATACTGGAATACAAAGACATATTCGAGTATCATTGGGAAGCCCCTGTCATATCTCACATGGCGCTGGGTGGCTCAGTAATGCCCGCTGTCGGTGCTAGAGCAATGAAACAGATGTAGTTGATAAATTGGATCTAATGACAAGGCTGGGTGTCATAGCTCTAATTGATGAGGCTGCAGAATGGGTTTCTGCGATGGTACCCGGAGTAAAGAAGGACAGTATGGTTAGGATCTGCATTGACCCTGTTCACCCAAATCTAGCATTTCTGAGACCCCACCATCCTATGGAGATGGTTGAACAGGTTTTAGTCGACACTCCCAATATTAAGGTTTTCATCATCCTGGATACAAAGTGCTGAATTTGGTAAATCCCGCGGGATGAAGAATCTTCGAAGCTCATTACATTCATTTCTCCAGTGGGCAGATACAGGTTCCGCCACAGGCCCTATGGGATCTCCAATGGTCTATGGAACAACTCTTTGCAGGACAACCTTGTGAACTCATCATCAGTGACATCCTGGTCTGGGGCCGTATAATGCAAGAACATGATGCACATCCGTGCTTGCTCCTCGGCAGAATCAGGAGCAGACAGTTACAGTTCAACCCTGCTAAATGCAGATTCAGGTCAGCCAGGTCCCCTACACAGGTCACCTTCTCACAGCCAATGGTGTGAAGCCAAACCCGGAGAAGACAATGGCTATTTGGCAAATGTCCCCTCCTGAGGACAAGCATGTCCTGCAGCATTCCCTCAGCATGTTGGATTAAACAGCATTCCCTCAGCATGTTGGATTAAACAGCATTCCCTCAGCATGTTGGATTAAACAGCATTTCCTCAGCATGTTGGATTAAACAGCATTTCCTCAGCATGTTGGATTAAACAGCATTCCCTCAGCATGTTGGATTAAACAGCATTTCCTCAGCATGTTGGATTAAACAGCATTCCCTCAGCATGTTGGATTAAACAGCATTCCCTCAGCATGTTGGATTAAACAGCATTCCCTCAGCATGTTGGATTAAACAGCATTCCCTCAGCATGTTGGATTAAACAGCATTTCCTCAACTTGCTGGATTAACTAGCAAAGTTCATTCCCTGTTACAGTGAGGAAATTGGACTCCTCCATCAACTCCTCCACCAGGATGTAGAATGGTGTTGGCCGGAACACCACAATGCTGCACTCAGGATCTGTTGTCAGCCCCTCCAATGTTACGGTACTTCGCCATTGAGGCTCCTGTACTTTTATCAGCAGCTGTCTCTTTGCAGACTCGGAGCAGTGTGTACCAGAATGGCAAACCAATGGCTTTTGCACCAAGGTTCCTCACTGACACAGAAACTCACTGGGCCCAGATCAAGAAGAAACTCTTTGCCCTTGTATTTGCATATCAAAAATTCCATGATTTAATCTATTAATGTCCGGTCAACATTGAAACTGATCACCAGACACTCATCACCATCCTTAAAAGCTCCTCCATACTGTGTCACCACACCTACAGCAGATGATGTTCAAACTCCAACACTACAACCTCAGAGAGATCTACAACCTCAGAGAGATCTACAATCTCAGTGTGATCTACAATCTCAGTGATCTACAAATGTGATCTACAATCTCAGAGTGATCTACAATCTCAGAGTGATCTACAAATGCGATAAGGAGCTACACATCACCGATACCCTCTCCAGGGCTTACCTACCCACTGCTGAACATGCAGATCATGAGGACATTGATTTCATGATGATTCAAGCACTGTCATCCCGCAGAATTGAGGAACTCTGAGCTGACCCACGGGAGGGTCACACATGCAGGCAGCTTCATCACGTCATCAAACAACCAAACAAATCCTATAAATCAACACCCTTTTTGGGATTAGCACAGAAGCTCTTATGCTCACGTTTTGTTATTGGATTCTGCAGCTTCTTTGACACACACATAGACAGCTTGAAATCAGAATAGCTTCCCAAAACACCATGGAGAAACACATCCAGCCTGAAGTCCAAACACTTACTAACTCAAACTGAAAGTGAATCCTTGGATTCCACTGTGAAGGAAACACCTGATGCCAACCTGACAATCTAGCTTCCCACAACAATTCAAAAGGGTCGTAAACTCGCAAAACTCCAGGACATTCCATTAGGCTCAAATTAAAAAAGTAAATAAAACCTCATTTGAACCATTTAAGCAGCAATAAAAGGCCATCTAACCAGGCAGCCGGTGCCATAATGAAAAAAAAACAGCACTGCTTATAACTGCAGAGAACATGATTAAAAAATCGACTTTTCTTAAAGGCACAGTAGCGTCACACAGCAAAAGAGCATCCCCACAAGCTCCGCATCTTCTCCACTATGAGAGAGAAGTTAACTCTGTAAGATGCACTGATACTGCATGGCCAGAGTTACATCATCCCCAGCTCTCTGTACACCCAACAACTTCACAAGGCCACCCAGGGGTGGGAGCAAAGGAAACCATGTACTGTGCCTCAGTGTATGCTGACATACAGAGGGGAGTGTCCAGATGTGCACCATGCGACATGCTGAATCCTCATCAAACCAAAGAACCCCTGCACCTCCATGTGATCCCAGACCGTCCATGGTCACTCTCTCTCTTCCCCAACATCTGAGTGTCACTGAGCAATCACTTCCTAATATTATTCCTACAGATCATCAATGTTCTGCAGTCAACCCCTTTTATTATTTTCAGCTCTTCAAAGATAATCTGCAGCTTGTTTTTAAAGTCGCTGTGCATTTAAATACATTCAGAATAACTGCAGAAAAATGTTCCAGCAGGCTCAGACATTTTCACAGAACATTTCAACATCCATCAAATGTATTTATAGTGTTAATATGTTGTTCAGTGTGCTCTTTATTGCCATGAAACACCCACAATAAACCAATCTATCTCCATCATTTTAAAAGCTCTGTTCACATTATGTAAAGCATACATATGCTGTGTATAAAATCTTATCCAAGGTATTTAGGTGCAATGTATATGGTGCATTTTAATATACAATTTCAGATATTTCACATTACTTTTACCTGGCATTCATTTCCTTTACCCGCAGGGTTCTAAGATTACGTATCAGCCTTTGTCCAAGCAGTTTCACCTCAATTTACAAATAATAAAACTTGAGTATTGCTGAAAAAGACACGCAGTCGAAGTTTTTCATCTTGCACTCATCAGGACGGTTTGCAAGAATTACAAGGGAACAACAACTTATACTGCAAGAGAAGAGAGTGCCAACTGGTTGGCAAGTGGATCAGCACACAATCCTGATGAGTGCAAGACGAAAAGCTTCAACAGCATGTCTCTTTTTTCAGCAATACTCAAGTTCAGTACTTCCAAACAATATTAATAATAAAATACTTTAAAATGTTAATATAGGCCGGAATTCTCTGGCTGTTTCAAAACCCAACACCTCTGACAGCAAGAATTCGGTGCTCGGCCAAATCTCCATTCACAGCAGCAGGGCTGGAGAATCCCAGCTGCGGATGAAGTCAGAGAATTCCCAAAATTTCTCTGCAAAAACTCAATCCATTTCAAAGCTTATCTGAATTTTAAGTTGGGTGAGTGGAAACTGAGAGGGGGATGTGGTTTGGTGATAGTTTAACTCCAGGATTATTTGCTCAGTGGCTGGGATAAGAGGAGGTGTAGCAGAATACAGCAGAGGAGGGCCATACAAAACCAGATTCAGAAATCAGAGGGTAAATTGCCCTCGGTACGGTGGGATTAGGATGGGAGGAGACTCCAGCGTTCAATGTTCCAAGACGGTGAAGGTCCCATTCAGATTCTATACATAGCACTGATTGCAGTATCAACTGGATACAATTAAACCAGAAGGTTTAAGCAGCACTGAATCGAACATCAGAGCTTCGAACCAGCTCTCAATACAAGTTTGCCATTATGTAGGAGGCAGTTGATTTAAACTCAGTGGAACAGAGGTGGGGTTCAGAGAGTGGAAATTAATAAAATAGAATCACAGAAATCTATTGTGGCCGAATGGCATGCTGAGATTTAACATTTAATATGCTGAAAGATCTTTAATCAAGTGTGGTGGACCTCAGTTGTGCCTTTGTCCTATATGGACCACCGTTGTGTGTGTTTGTCATACCTGGACACATCCCCTTCCAGTTTGGTTCCTCCCCTCAGCACCTAGTATAAAGGTGGCTGTCTCCTCCCCCTTGTTCAGTCCAGGTCGGTTAATTGTTGGGATCTGCTCCTGATTCTGTTGTGAATAAAAGCCTACACTTATATTGGCATATCGGTAGTCTTTCGCCTTATTGATAGCGCATCAATTTTATTCACAACAGTGGTCCATATAGGACAAAGGCACAACTGAGGTCCACCACATCAAGCAAACCTGATTTTTGGGTCAAAATTGTGTTTAAGTGTGCTGGGATTTCCTGTGGCCAAGCTGGTCTGAAACCGATCAAAGGACATAAGGTGTTAGATGTAACAGCTTGTCCCCAAACAAAAGAGCTGAAGAAATTGCTTGCAGACAATTTGGAGCCAGTGTTCCTTATAAGGGAATTAGAATGTAGGCTATATGCACTTAAGGCCTAAACCCATGATGGGGCCTGGAGGGTCCCAAGCCTCTGTGCTGGCTCGATTTGATTAGACTAATCGAACAACACAATCAGGTTTCTGATCAATTCATTGGCTAGTTGCCAAGGAACTTTTGGGGTAAATGAACACTAACACAAAGAGGTTGTGGGCAGTGTGGAAAAACCCAGGGACCAAGCTCAAGGAAGAAGAAACAACATCTGGAAAGAAGAAAAGGCTGATATCCATGTGGCAAAATCCTGGCCAGGTCTCATGTGCAAGTGGAAATCAACCTTAAGTTAAGTAACGGACAGTGAATATTTGGTTTATGCATTGCAAGGATTGACTATTGTCTAAGTAGCTACAAAATAAAGAAAACTGTGTTTAAGTATCTAAAGTCGACTTTGTCTTTATTTGCTCGTAGAGGTAAAAACCCACAGGTGTATACAACACTATGCAGTCGAAGGAGACCATTTGGCCGATCATATCTTGGTAGCTGATAAATAACAATTCAGCCAAATTCCACTGTCCAGCTTTTGGTCAATATCTTTGTCATTTACAAAATCGAGGGAGTTCAAACTCACCTATTGTATTTGTGGCAAATTGGGGTTGTTCAGAGCGTAACCAGCATCAGGACCCAGCATTGATTATATCCAACACCATATAAGCTAAAACCACGACAGATGTCAATATCATGGGAGGTTGGGGTAGAATCATAGAATTATAGAATCCCTACAGTGCAGAAGGAGGCCATTCGATCCATTGAGTCTGCACTGACCACGATCCCACCCTATCCCTAATCACCCCATGCATTTACCTTAGCTAGTCCCCCTGACACTAAGGGGCAATTTAGCATGGCCAATCCACCTAAACTGCACATCTTTGGAGTGTGGGAGGAAACCGGAGCCCCCAGAGGACACCCACGCAGACACAGGGAGAATGTGCAAACTCCACACAGACCCAAGCCGGGAATCAAACCCAGATCCCTGTGAGGCAGTGGTGCTAACCACTGTGCCACCATGCCGGTATGTGGGGATTGGTTTGGTCCCAGCCCTGATGCCAAACTCAGGACGGGGAGGAAGGTTTCACTGCAGATTCACTGGTATAGAACTCTACCAAGTGCAAGCTCACTCGTCGGTCAACACCTGAGCCCTGAGGAGAAAAGGGCTGATTCCCCTAGTGAGTTAGCTAGAACTAAGAGAGAAACAGCACGGTGGCACAGTGGTTAGCACTGCTGCCTCACAGCGCCAGGGACCCGGGTTCAATTCCGGCCTCGGGTCACTGTCTGTGTGGAGTTTGCACGTTCTCCCCGAGTCTGTGTGGGTTTCCTCCGGGTGCTCCGGTTTCCTCCCACAGTCCAAAGATGTGCTGGTTATGTTGATTGGCCATGCTAAATTGCCCCTTAGTGTCAGAGGGTTAGTAAGGTTATGGGGATAGGGCCTGGGTGGGATTGTGGCCAGTGCAGACTCGATGGGCCGAATGGCCTCCTTCCGCACTGTAGGGATTCTATGATTCTATAAATGAAAATAAAACTTGCATTTGAAAGTGAAATGCAAAAACATGAATTAGAATTTCAAAGAAAAAAAGAAGGAAAACCTTCAATTCCACGGGGGGAAAGACGAGGGGAAATTTGATCTTGGCGAAGAAAATCTTAGATAATTATGAGCAGGGGTTGAAAAGTTTAAGGATGAACTCCAGGGATTGGTTTTTAAGGTCCTTGCTGGGCATGTTTCCAGGGTTGGGGAGTACATGTAAATTATGTCAGGTGCCCATCGCAACTCCTTCCAGCCAACCTGAGGCCTGTTCCCCATTTAACCACTCTCAGACCTATTGAGGCCCAAAGTGGCAGTTAAAAACCTGAATCCATCTCCACTGACATCAAATACAGGGCAGTGCAAAGACTGTTTTTGAATCGGTTTCTTTGAAAAGACAGGAAGGAAGGGAAAGAGTCATCAATTGGCAGGTGCCTCTAAACCTCCTGCCCCTCACCTTGAAATTATCCCCCTCGTTATTGACTCTTCAACGAGATTGGACAGTTTTCTTGTAGAACGTGTTCATGGGGAAGGCATTTGAAGTGTGCTCATCTTTTTCAGACATACAGTGATTCTAATGCAGTGAAAACTGCTGCTCTCAATGCGTATGAGTCAGTGTCAGGGACATACTGGCAAACATTTAAGGAAATCTTGGAGAGATAATGCTATGGAAAAACTAAAAAGAGCATCCCTTTAGGAATAAGGTCCCACCTGAAAGGACATAGGGCATAGTGCAGTAGGCCAGAAGACATGTGACCCTTTTGCGCTGGGTATGAACCGGTCTCATGCCGAGAGCCATCTTCCTGGTCCTGTTTTGCCGGCATGATCAGCTTTGTGCCCAGAATGGTTAATATGACAATGGTGCGTCCAGCACAGCATTTCCGATATCCCGGAGGTTTCCCCCAATGTCCGTCAGGGCGGCGGGGGGGGGGGGGGGGGGGGGGGGGGGGGGGCTCGGGGGGAGAGCTGGCAGGACGTCTTCCAGTGGGGATTGGCTGTTGAACTCTTGGGATGCCATTGCACAGGCACCTCAATCTCCCAGTACACTGGGAGATATCCTGTCACCACCCGCCTCCTCGGTTTTCTTAAATATTATGGAGTATTCTATAATGAAGGCTGTGTGTGTGTACATGATTTAATTAAGCTGGTGAGGTTAATGAAGTGGAGATGCCGGCGTTGGACTGGGGTAAGCACAGTAAGAAGTCTCACAACACAACACAAGTGGTGTACCTCAGGGATCTGTTTTGGGGCCACTGCTGTTTGTAATATTTATTAATGATCTGGATGAGGGTATAGTTGGGTGGATTAGCAAATTTGCTGATGACACCAAAGTCGGTGGTGTGGTAGACAGTGAGGAAGGGTGTCGTAGTTTGCAGGAAGACTTAGACAGGTTGCAAAGTTGGGCCGAGAGGTGGCGGATGGAGTTTAATGCGGAGAAGTGTGAGGTAATTCACTTTGGTAGGAATAACAGATGTGTTGAGTATAGGGCTAACGGGAGGACTTTGAATAGTGTGGAGGAGCAGAGGGATCTAGGTGTATGTGTGCATAGATCCCTGAAAGTTGGGAATCAAGTAGATAAGGTTGTTAAGAAGGCATATGGTGTCTTGGCGTTTATTGGTAGGGGGATTGAATTTAGGAGTCGTAGCGTTATGTTGCAACTGTACACAACTCTGGTGCGGCCGCACTTGGAGTACTGTGTGCAGTTCTGGTCCCCACATTACAGGAAGGATGTGGAGGCTTTGGAGAGGGTGCAGAGGAGGTTTACCAGGATGTTGCCTGGTATGGAGGGGAGATCCTATGAGGAGAGGCTGAGGGATTTGGGATTGTTTTCGCTGGAAAGGCGGCGGCTAAGAGGGGATCTTATTGAAACATATAAGATGATTAGAGGTTTAGATAGGGTGGATAGTGATAGCCTTTTTCCTCTGATGGAGAAATCCAGCACGAGGGGGCATGGCTTTAAATTGAGGGGGGGTAGTTATAGAACCGATGTCAGGGGTAGGTTCTTTACCCAGAGGGTGGTGAGGGATTGGAATGCCCTGCCAGCATCAGTAGTAAATGCGCCTAGTTTGGGGGCGTTTAAGAGATCCGTAGATAGGTTCATGGACGAAAAGAAATTGGTTTAGGTTGGAGGGTCACAGTTTTTTTTTAACTGGTCGGTGCAACATCGTGGGCCGAAGGGCCTGTTCTGCGCTGTAATGTTCTATGTTCTATGTTCTAAAAAGCTTATGGTATTTGCTACCAAATAAACCTGTTGGACTTTAACCTGGTGTTGTGAGACTTCTTACTGAGGTTAATGAAGACAGCTTGTCTACAAGAGGTGAGATACAAAAGGGGTTAAAGTGCTAGATGCTTGTATTTATAATGAGAAGACCTGATGAAGGTGGATTTACAAGTAAATAGGTGGTGTTTTTAAAAATTGCATTAGGAGATAGATGTGTAATCAGGAATCTGCTGCATGTGTGGATAGAGTGTCTTTCCCTACCCCACCTTTGCGCCGATATACTTCGTAAAAAAAAATTATTTTTGCTTTTGTGAGCCACAAGGGGTCCGGATATCTGACGGATCTGGCGAATCAGAGTGCCTCCCCCTCTACTAAAAAAGCTGAGCAATACATAATTAAAAGTACATACTCACCCATTCTAGAGGAAGTGTTCACTCGATCGTCGGCTCCGAGATAATCCTGTATCGTCACCAAATTGTTGTGGGAAATTCTTCTAGGTGGCCTGATTACTTTAAAGACTAAATCTTTTCATTAAACATTTCATTTCACAAAGGCAAAAAAAGTTTGTTCCGTTCAATGAAATTCTTCAATTAAATTAGTGTCATTAAAACGTTGGAATGTTAGAATCAAAAACATTACAAATTAAAAAATATTCAGACGAACATGCAATGAAGAGAAGACAAATCTCATTTTGGCCAAAATGGGAGATCAATGGTTCCACCTACACAGCTAATGAGCTGTGAGGCTTTCTCAAAAGACCTCAGATTTCATGCCAAAAAGTAGAATAGTTATATTTTTTGTTGTGGAGATGCCGGCGTTGGACTGGGGTAAACACAGTAAGGGGTCTAACAACACCAGGTTAAAGTCCAACAGGTTTATTTGGTAGCAAAAGCCACTAGCTTTCGGAACAGGCTGTTCCTTCAGGCTGTTCCGAAAGCTAGTGGCTTTTGCTACCAAATAAACCTGTTGGACTTTAACCTGGTGTTGTTAGACTTCTTACTATTTTTTTGTTATCAGATTAATCAGTTCAGTGCTTAATTAAAAGCAATTTCATTCATTCACTGATCTGTCAATCTAATGATGACATGTCCTTCAATTAATTATTTTTTGACACCTTCAAATATAAATCTGTCATTTGTCTGTCCGTTTTACAGAGGTTCTCTCCCAAAAATGGCTTCTTATGATTCTAACCAATTTAAACTGGCTCTGATACCAAATGAAGGCACCTTTATCTTTTGGCATTATTCCCTGGCCTGGATATGCATCAGTAATTTAGTTTGTTGCTTTATTTGTGCCTGACTTGTGCTGGTATCATTCATTAATACATTTTTCATTTTACTGGCTTGTTACAAATTAATTTCTTAGAAACATTATTAATATGTCACTTAAATATTTTGTATATTCTCAAACCACATATTAAAATATTAGCTGCTAATTATCCTCAAATTGGGTATTAGAATTAATCAGAATTCTCAGCTACAAATTCTAATGTGTTAGCAATGTTCCTAACTGGTTTTCTTACATCTGATATTGACCTGCTGTCTGGCTTTCATCCCAGAATATTTCATACTTTATGTTTCAGCTTCTTAATCAAAAAGTCCATTGTGTTTCTTAGCCTGTTTACTAATTTGCTACATCTTTCATTTGAGTTTGAATTTATCTTGCACATTGGCCTTGAGTGAAGAGTCAACATTATTTTTTTTCACATAAAGAAACCCTTTTTAAAATCTTATAACATATTTAAAATGTTAATATAATTCAGTTACTTATATAAAACAGCTGTTTATCTGATGTTAAGTTGATTCCTATAACTAATTCCTAATCTACCTAGTCCCTTCTACTGTTAAATCCCAGCTACAGATAGGGACTTGGCTTTTCAGCTTTAAGGCTTTAAGGGACTTTTACAACTTAAAAAAGTTTCATTAGAAAACAAGAGAAGTTTATCACATTTTATTTGAACCAAAAGCAGAGGCAATCGGAAAATGTGAAATATCTTTATATTTTGGAAAAGTGGAGGTAATTGAGGACAGTGGAATCAGAGGTGAAAGGGGAAAAGGATATTTAAGGAAATATGTCGAGTTGAATTGAGGTTGCTGTGTGGGGACAACTTCCCGAGATCAGCTCAATGCTGAAATAAAGTATGAAATCTGAAACAGTTTTCAATTCAGAAAAGTCTTTGTTTTCATAAAGCGGCATGTTTCTGAATTTTGTTGGATTTCCACAGCAGAGTGGAAGCGCTTGATGAGTCGTGTGGTATACCTCTACCAAAGTAGCAGCAGTTCTGCCTTGGGTTTTTAGTTACTACTCTATAAGGAAATTGTTATCAAGTTGTTTACTTGTGCATTTTGACCAAGTGGGTCTTTTGGGTGGGAGGAGGGGATGTTTTGTAAGATTGTTTTAACTTTGTAACTTCAATCTTGAATGCTTAAGATTTTTCTTCTTCCTGTTAAAATATTTTTGCTTTTTAAAATCTTAAAAGTGTTACTGGAATTCTGTGCTTTTAGAAATTAGCCATGAGGATATATATATATATATAATATATATTAGTGTGACACAATCCTCACTGATTCTCTGATCATATTTGTCCAAATGCTGAGTCACTTTGTCCCTAATAGATTTGGGTAACTTCCCAACAACTGACAGGTGGCAAGGTAGCACAGTGGTTAGCACTGCTGCTTCACAGCTCCAGGGACCTGGGTTCAAATCCCGGCTCGGGTTGCTGGCTGTGTGGAGTTTGCACGTTCTCTCTGTGTCTATGTGGGTTTCCTCCGGGTGCTCCGGTTTCCTCCCACAGTCCAAAGATGTGTGGGCTAGGTTGATTGGCCATTCTAAATTGCCCCTTAGTATCCCGGGATGCATAGGTTAGAGGGGTTAGTGGGTAAATATGTAGGGATATGTGGATAGGGCCCGGGTGGGATTGTGGTCGGTGCAGACCCGATGGGCCGAATGGCCTCTTTCTGCACTGTAGGGTTTCTATGATTAGACTGACAGGCCTTTCTACAATTTTCTGGTGTGTCTCTCAAACTGTTCTCCAACAATGGAGTGAACTGGCAATTGTTCAATTTGAGGGGTAATTCCTGAATTGAGAGTTTAGGAAGATCGTGACTAATATGTCTCCCAATTTCCTTTAATACTCTGAAGTAGAAACCATAGAGTCCTGAAGACTGGTCAATCTTTAATAAGATTAGTTCATCCAACATTTTCTTAAAAAACTTCTAAGGAATATAGTTACGTGTGTTATATTTAGTTTTCCCCGTATCTCTGTATACTCTACATTGAAGTAACTTTTTGAGCCAGTCTTCTATTTCCTGATTTCCAACTAATATCACTCGGGTCCAGAGCCACATTAACCATCCTCTTCCTTTCCACATAGTCTTCAAACTTCTAATATCCTCAATATCCCTCACTGGTTTCATCTCATATTCTCTTTTTAATGGCTCTTACCACTTCCTTTATATTCCTTTGCTGCTCTGTCTGTCACCCGGTCTGGAGGCCTTAGTAAGAAAGTAGGAGTAGAGGAGAAAGCTGTCGAGGTAAAATGGAAATGACAGTTTCCTGACAGGAAAAGATTATATCAGACATTTGTTATGCTTCATGTATCAATTCACACGTACAGATAAAATCCCAGAAGTATATAGCTTCTACTCATCCACACGCATAATTTCTCACACCCACACATTGCATAATTGGCTGTTATATAATCCCCTGCTCTGCCATTATATTTCTTTAACCGACAGTATGATTTTCATGGCATTTATCATCTAATTTCATATGATTTATGGTAAACGTGACATTAAAATGAGTATAACAAACTTTACTTTCAACACGCCCTGTTATGTGCCTGTCCTGGGACAGTGTGGACTGAATTTTTCTCTGTATCTAACCCATGCTGTATCTATCCTAAGAGTGTTACACGAGGCAGTTCAGAGGGAGCTTTATTCTATATCTAGCCCATGATGTACCTGCCCTGGGTGTGTTAGTTGGGGCAGTTGTTAGAATTAAGGGTATCAGAATCAATGAACTCTTATTCCCAATTCCTGAAAAATTATTGAAAATGCTAACTCGTATCAGTGACAGCAAGAGTTCCCCAGGGTAGTGTTCTAGGGCCGACCATCTTCAGATGCTTCATCAAAAGGGTCGTGAATGAAGCCCAATCCATCACACAAACCAGCCTCCCATCCATTGACTCTGTCTATACTTCCGAACTCCCACCCACCTGACGAAGGAACAGCCTGTGATACATCCTTTCCAGATGTATCACAGTTTAGTATGGCTCCTACTCGACCAAGACTGCAAGAAACTACGAAGAGTCATGAATGTTACCCAGTTCATCACAGAAACAGAGAATCTGGTGAACTGTTGCGATGACAATAATCTCTCCTTGAATGTCAACAAAATGAAGGAGATAGTCATTGACTTCAGGAAGCATAGTGGAAGACATGCCCCTGGCTACGACAATAGGATGAAGTAGAAGTGGTCGAGAGCTTCACGTTTTTAGGTGTCCAGATCACGAACAAATTGTCCTAGTCCCTCCATGTGGATGCGTTAGTTAAGAAAGTCCACCAATGCTTCTACTTTCTCAGGAGACTAAGAAAATTGGGCATGTCCGCTATAACTCTCACCAACTTCTACAGATGCACCATAGAAAGCATTCTTTCCAGTTGTATCACAGCTTGGTATGGCTCCTGCTCTGCCCAAGACTGTGATAAACTACAAAGGGTCGTGAATGAACCCCAATCCATCACACAAACCAGCCTCCCATCCATTGACTCTGTCTATACTTCCGAACTCCCACCCACCTGACGAAGGAACAGCCTGTTCCGAAAGCTAGTGGCTTTTGCTACCAAATAAACCTGTTGGACTTTAACCTGGTGTTGTTAAACTTCTTACCCCAGTCCAACGCCGGCATCTCCACATCATGGCTACAAGAGCAGGTCAGAGACTGGGATCCTGTGGCAAGTAACTCACCTCCCAGCCCCAAAATTTGTCCACATGATACAAGGCACAAGACAGGAGCATAATGGAATATTCTCCACTTTCCTGGATGAGTGCAGCTCCAACAACACTCAAGAAGCTCAACATCAGCCAGGATAAAGCAGCCCCGCTTGTTTGACACCCCCTCCACAAAAATTCACTCCCTCCACCAACAATGCACAGTGGCAGCCGTGTGTGCCATCTACAAGATGCACTGCAGGAAATCACCAAGGCTCCTTAGGCAGCAACTTCCAAACCCACGACCGCTACCATCTAGAAGGGCTAGGGCAGCAGATACAAGTGAACACCACCATCTGGAGGTTCCCCTCCAAGTCAGTCACCATCCTGATTTGGAAATATATCACTGTTCCTTCATGGTCGCTGAGTGAAAATCCTGGAACTTCCTCCCGAACAGCACTGTGGGTGTACCTATGCCACATGGATTGCAGCGGTTCAAGAAAGCAGCTCACCACCATCTTCTCAAGGGCAATTAGGGACGGGTGTAAATGCTGGCCCAGCCAGTGACACCAACATCCCGTGAACGAATAATAATAAAAGAAAACATGATACCATTCATACTTCGCTAACATTCTGATCGGAATCATTTGCTTTTGTTCCAGAGGTTACAATAAAACTCTAGTTGGGTAAACTGCAGACTCATTGATTTTCCCAAAACAATGACTGAATCATTGTCCAGCTTTATTTCCGCCTTTTTCATGGAAAACTTATTTAACAGCAAATGTATCTCAGTGGAGATGCCGGCAGGATTCTTCAGTCCCGCTGGCAGCGCACCCCACCCGTGGGTTTCCCGCTGGCGTGGGATGATGTCAATGGGAATTCCCACTGATAGCGGCGGGATCAGAGAATCCCGACATTAGCAAACAACGCAACATCTCCCGCCGGTGGGAAGCATGTGGCTGGGAGGCCGAAGAACTTTGCGCTACCTCAGAACTGATAAAAGTGGCTTATTCCTGCTGTTTTGCATGGAATCACCCCTCCTTTTATTGACTTCAATGTTTTGTCATCCCCAAATCTAAAACAGGTACAACTTTATACTTCCTAACCTCATGTTGATCTTTACTAGCTAGATAACTCTTTCGCTAATCTGCTCTACACACGTCAAGGTTGCAACCACTTTCTAACATTGCGCTGTTCATTGAATCCATGACTAATACACTTGTCACTGCACTAAAGCTTCTTGTGATAAGTACAGTTCTGTCAGACTGATCATTATCATCTGCAGCCTCTGAATCCTCTCTGTTATATGTCAATTTGAGAAACCTGCTGTTCTATTTTGGGGAGTTCATTGCACAATGAATCACACCTGAAGTACCTGTTTCCCTGCCTCTCCTGGGCTTTGTTCACTTAATAATCCAATCCTGTCGCCTGCTGTGATATCCAGATCTGCTAAAAGTGCTTTTATCCTCATTCGTTTGGTCTGTAACTCCTCCACTGCATTGGTACCCATGTCCAGTATCTGAACGATCTCCAAATGCCGCAGTCATTGTGTATTCCATTCTTTGTGACACTGCGTAATGTCCCAATGGTGCTATCAAGCTGCTGGGAATGACTCCTTCCCCAGGAACGGAAAGGGAGACTCCTTTTCCAGTTAAGATTAGGAGTCTGTCAGTATGTGACACCTCAGCACAATCCAACAACTTACATCCAAATAGAAAATCTCCAATTCAATTTCTTCAGTCTTTTATTCAGTCTATTACAATCCAAAACACTTTTGTTCAGCCATTCTTCACTCAGATTCTTCTGTCTTAAGATAATTTTTCTTAGTTTTCAACCTTCAGCTTTAAACTTCAACAGCCAATTGATGAATTAGGAGCCCAACAGCCAATCCTTGCTCACTTTTAGCTATTTTTCACAGAGTGAAACATTACAGGGCAATTCTCCCCAAAAAATTTGAAGTGTCGAATTTGGGTAAAAACTGGAGTAAATCCTGCTGGTTTTATCAGCGCGATTTTCAAAATGAATCTCCCACACTCCGTGCACTGCACACAATGCACTAGCGTGAATCACGCTGAAAATCAGTTGGGGGGGCCCATTCCCGCTGGAGAGGCCGGCAGCATAGCGCTGAGCGCGCCACTGCGCATGCGCCAATCTGTCAGAGCCGGGGGGGGGGGGGGGGGGGGGGGGTGGAAGGGGCCTGTACGGGATTCGCGACCAGTCTCCAACGATCACGAGTCTCCCAGGCCATTTTTAAAATGTAATCACCCTCGTGCCGGAAATCAGATTATAATATGGAATTCTTCATTTCATGTCATTAGTGAGCCTGGGAGGGTATTCTCCGCGCTCACTAATGTTTCCCCCACGCTGGGAGAGGTTCACAACAGTGGGGATTAAAGCTGATCCCCATTAACGAGGTGTGGTAAACCTCACTGGTGGAGGCAGATGCCATTGAGGCTCCCTAAGGAGCAGGGTTGCTCCTTAGGCAGTGCCAGGCTGCTGGCACTGTCCACAGGGCACCTGGCAGTGCCAAGGAGGTGGGGCCTGAGGGGGTGGGGCCTGCTGTGGACAGGGTCAATGGGTGGGGGGGGTTGGACTGCTGCGCAGGGATCAGTGGGAGAGGGAGGGGGTGATCAGGGCAGGCTATGGAGGGGACTGGTGAGGCCAGTGATGGGTGGAGGAGGTCGGGGAGGCAGGCAATTGGGTGAGGCAGGGGCATGTTGGGAAGCCAGCTATCAGAAGGGGGGCCCTGTGAAGAATCATCAAACCCTACAGTGCAGGAGGCCATTCAGCCCATCGAGTCTGCACCGACTCTCCGACAGAGCATCTTACCCAGGCCCTATCTCCGTAACCCTGCATATTTAACCTCCAATCTCCCTAACCTACATATCAAAGCAATCTGAAGGCTGGTGATCGAAGGCTGGTGATGGGGAAGCCAGTGGGCGTGCCCTGATCTCCTCACTGACAGATTGGCACATGCGTAGTGGCCCGCTAAGCACACTGATTCTGGCCTCTTGGGCTAGATTAGCCCCCCCCCCCCCCCCCCCCCACCCCCCGCCCCCCGAAGCACAGAGTGCCGGAAATCCATTCAACTAAATACACCCAAAAAACAGGCAGGAAAATCTCCCATTTTCCTGCCTGCTGGGCACTTAGTCTCAGTTTGGGAAAATCTCCCTAATGTTTCAATTAAGACCTGACCTTGCACTTTTACAACTACATGTGTACCAACTAAAAAAAAACTATGATGTTTAAAATAATGAGATGAGTCGTAACAAGAAACAATCTAACACCGTGCTGTACCTGCTCTGGTGTGTTTGATGGACCACAATGGAGGGTGCTTTACATTGTAAATAACTCTTGCTGTACCTGTCCTGGGAGTGTTTGATGGGAGTCATAATGTGGAGATGCTGGCGTTTGACTGGGAAAAGCTAGTGGCGTTTGCTACCAAATAAACCTGTTGGACTTTAACCTGGCGTTGTTAGACTCCTTACTGTGTTTAATGGGGACAGTGTAGAGGAAGCTTTACTCTGCATCTAACATTGTTGTATAACTTGATGCAAGTAGTTGGCACAAAAAGTAGAGTATCTCTCATTGTGGAAACCAATCCTAGTATTCTTAATACCATCACTCTTTGCTCATTCTCACCAAGGAGCGGGTGTCCACAGCCGGTGGACTGAAAGAGTTCTCCCCTCTCTGAAATGGTTTAACTCCAATCTTCGGGATTTTTAGTTCTAGGCACTGAGGCTTGGCTCAGGGGCAGAGTGAATCTCCTCTTTATAAGGCATCTCAGCTCAATGTAATAGTGGCGTGACATTTTCATCTCCTACGCTCACTGAGTTATCATCTCTCTGAATATATCAATGCTTATTAAATGCTAACTTTAGGGAATTGTTATAAATTTCTTGCTTTACTGACGAAAAGCAGCACAGTCTCATTCCAGATGCATCAGGTAAAAAGGTTATAGGATTGAATGATGGAAAATATAGAGAGAGACAGTGAGAATAGAGCAAACCACACTCACACACACATACCCAAACACACACACACACGCGCAGACACACACACACACCCAGTTACACACACACACACACTCACACACACATACCCAGTTACACACACACACACACACACACAGACACACATACCCAGTTACACACTCACACACACATACCCAGTTACACGCACACACACAAAATCAGAGGCATAAAATTTGACATGTGGCTTCTTGCCAGCTACCCGCCTGCCTGAATTTCTTCACAATGTTAAGGGAAAGGGCTGCAATCTATTATTGGCTTTAAGGATTTGCTTTCCAGCCAGCAGTAATTCCAAATGTGGGAGGAGAAGGAAGGTGGTCAGTGCAGGACTGAGGGTTCTGTACCTAAATGTGTGCAGTCTATGGAACAAGGTAAATGAGCTTGTCGCGCACATTGAAATTGGCCGGTACGATGTGGGCATCACAGAGACGTGGCTGCAAGGGGATCAGGGCTGGGATCTAAATATCCAAGGATATGTGTCCTATCGAAAGGATAGGCAGATGGGAAAAAGGGGCGGGGTTGCACTGTCAGGAATGAAGTTAAATCGAAAGCAAGAAGCGATATAGGATCAGAAGGCACAGAATCTCTGTGGGTAGAGTTGAGGAATCGCAAAGGTAAAAAGACCCTGGGAGTTAGGTACAGGTCCCCGAGCAGTAGTCAGGATGTGGGGCAGAAAATAAATCAGGAGATAGAAAAGGCATATAAAAAAGGCAATATTACAATAATCATGCGGACTTCAATATGCAGGTAGACTGGGAAAATCAGGTAGGTAGTGGATCCCAAGAAAAGGAATTTTGAAATGTCTAAGAGATGGTTTTTTGGAGCAGCTTGTGACAGAGCCTACGAGGGAACAGGCAATTCTGGATTTGGTGATGTGTAATGAGGCAGACTTGATTAGGGAACTTAAGGTGAAGGAACCCTTAGGGAGCAGTGACCACAATATGATAGAATTTACCCTGCAGTTTGAGAGGGAGAAGCTGGAATCAGATGTAACGGTATTGCAATTAAATAAAGGTAACTACAAAGACATGAGGGAGGAGCTGGCCAGAGTTGATTGGAAAGGGAGGCTAGCAGGGAAGACAGTGGAACGGCAATGGCAGGAGTTTTTGGGGGTTATTCGGGAGGCACAACAGAAATTCATCCCAAGAAGGAGGAAACATGCTAAGGGGAGGACGCGGCATCCTTGGCTGATGAGGGAAGTCAAGGACAGTATAAAAGCAAAAGAAAAGTGACGAGAATTAGTGGGAAGCCAGAGAATTTAAAAAAGCAATAAGGGGGGGAGAAGATGAAATATGAGTGTAAGCTAGCTAGTAATATAAAAGAAGATAGAGTTTTTTTCAATATATAAAAGGTAAGAGAGAGGCAAAAATAGACATTGGACCACTGGAAAATGAGGCTGGAGAAGTAATAATAGGAAGCAAAGAAATGGCAGAGGAACTGAATAGTTACTTTGCATCAGTCTTCATGATGCAAGACACCAGTGGGATGCCAGAACTCCAGGAGAATCAGGGGGCACAGGGGAGTGTACTGACCATCACTCAGGAGAAAGTTCTGGGGAAACTGAAAGATTTGAAGGTGGATAAATCACCTGGACCGGATGGACTACACCCCAGGGGTCTAAAAAAGATAGCTGAGGAAATTGTGGAGGTATTGGTGGTGATCTTTCAGGAGTCAGTGGAGGCAGGGAGGGTCCCAGAGGACTGGAAAGTAGCTAATGTAACACCGCTGTTTCAGAAGGGCGGGACGCAGCAGACGGAAAATTATAGGCCGGTTAGCCTGACTTCGGTCATTGGCAAGATTTTAGAGTCCATTATTAAAGATGAGATCGCGAAGTACTTGGAAATGCACGGCTTCGTCAAGGGGAGGTCATGTCTGACAAATCTGTTAGAGTTCTTTGGGGAGGTGACTAAGATGTTAGATAAATGAGAACAAATGGACGTGATTTATTTAGACTTCCAGAAGGCCTTTGACAAGGTGCTGCATGGGAGACTGTTAAATAAGTTAAGAGCCCATGGTATTAAGGGTAAGATCCTGGCATGGATAGAGGATTGGCTGACTGGCAGAAGGTAGAGAGTGGGGATAAAGGGGTCTTTTTCAGGATGGCAGCCTCTGACTAGTGGTGAGCCTCAGGGGTCAGTGCTGGGGCCACAACTTTTCACAATGTACAATAACGATTTGGAAGCAGGAACTGAAGGCACTGTTGCTAAGTTTGCAGAGGATACAAAGATATATAGAGGGACAGATAGTATTGAGGAAGAGGGGGGCTGCAGAACGACTTGGACAGGTTAGAAAGTGGGCAAATAAGTGGCAGATGGAATACAATGTGGAAAAGTGTGAGGTTATGCACTTTGGAAGGAGGAATGGAGGCAAAGACTATTTCCTAAATGGGGAAATGCTTAGGAAATCAGAAACACAAAGGGACTTGGGAGTCATTGTTCAAGATTCTCTTCGGGTTAACGTGCAGGTTCAGTCGGCAGTTAGGAAGGCAAATGCAATGTTAGCATTCATGTCGAGAGGGCTAGAATACAAGAGCAGGGATGTATTTCTGAGACTGTATAAGGCTCTGGTCAGACTGCATTTGGAGTATGGTGAACAGTTTTGGGCCCCATATCTGAGGAAGGATGTGTTGACCTTGGAAAGGGTCCAGAGGAGGTTCACAAGAATGATCCCTGGAATGAAGAGCTTGTCATATGAGGAACAGTTGAGGACTCTGGGTCTGTACTCATTGGAGTTTAGAAGGATGGGGGGGATCTTATTGAAACTTACAGGATACTGCGAGGCCTGGATAGAGTGGACGTGGAAAGGATGTTTCCACTAGTAGGAAAAGCTAGAACCAGAGGGCACAACCTCAGGCTATAGGGACGATCCTTTAAATCAGAAATGAGGAGGAATTTCTTCAGGCAGAGAATGGTGAATCTGGAACTCTTAGTCGCAGAAGACTGTGGAGGCCAGGTCATTGAGTGTCTTTAAGAAAGAGATAGATAAGTTGTTGATTAATAAGGGGATCAGGGGTTATGGGAAAACGGCAGGAGAAAGGGGATGAGAAAAATATCAGCCATGATTGAATAGCAGAGCAGAATTGATGGGCCAAGTGGCCTAATTCTGCTCCCATGTCTTATGGTCTTATAGGAGTTCACGTGGAGCCAGCTCAGAAGGTTACCTTGCTTGATCGAGCCTTGGCTGGAGAGGTGGGGGGGCGTGGGGGTTGTGGGAGGTGCCTCCATCACTGGACCTCTTTTCACATTGGGTGCTCCTCTCCGAGGTCTGATATCTCCCTGGTACCACCCACTTCCATCCCCATGTCCCAAGGTTCTATCCCCTGCCAAGCCTTGCCATCAAGGTCTCTACTGCCTCCCCCCACCATGCCTTCTCCCCACCATCGTGAGACCTTGTACCCAGCTGGTCCTGTGGGACTGCCTATAATCCCAACAGTGGCCACCACTAACTGTGATGCAGCTGGCATGGCAGTGCAGCCAGCTAATCAGACTGGCTAACAACTCTCTGAGGTGGTGGGGGGGAAGTCCTGGCTCAGGTTCCTGTGGAGCTGTTGTGATTGGTGGGGACATGTTGCCCAGCAACTTTTTTGACGGTGGGATGGGAAACGTCCTAACGATCCTGCCCCTGGAGACCAAACACAAGACATTCGGCCTGATTTTAACATTGTGCTGTGCCCGTTTTTGGGTGCGAAAACTTGGTAAAGTCGGGCGCGAGGCGATTAGCACAATTCGCGCCCACACAGATTCCCATTTTACCAAGGCCCGAAAATGGCCACGATCGGAACCGCGCCCGAAACAGGCGCGACATCAATTTAAATGTATTTGCATGCATTTAAATTGGCTTAATGTGCTGGACGCCCAATCTTACCTACATTTCCCCCTTTACCATCGCGTTCGCCCATCCAAATTCGGCACAAAACAGACATGCTCGGCAAAGGTCTGTTTTGGGCGCTCCAGCTTTTGAAGAGGTGAGTTCAGCGCTTCCAGCGGCTCTCTGACTCAGATCGGTGGTGTGGCGGGGAGAGGGGGGGCGGGTGGGAGGAGGAGGGAGGCGGGTCAGATGTATCTCTGGTGGTGGGGGGAGAAGGGAGGCCCAATCATTCTCTGGTGCAGGAAGGGGGAGGGAGGCCAGATGGGTCACTGGCGGGGAGGTGCGGGGAGGGGGGGGCGGGAATGGTAGGAGGGAGGCCCGATCATTCTCTGGTGGGGAGGAGGAGGGAGACCAGATTGCTCTCTGATGGGGTGGGGGGTGGAGAGGGGGGAGGCCTGATCATTCTCTGGTGGGTGGGGGGGTGGGGGTGGGGGAGTGCCCGATCAATCTCTGGTGGGTGGGTGGGTGGGGAGAGGGCGATCATTCTCTGGTGGTAGGGGAGGCGGGCCAGATCGTTCACTGGTGGGGGGGTGGAGGAGGAGGAGGGAGGCAGGCCATATGGTTCTCTGGTGGGGGAGGAGGAGGGAGGCAGACCCGATGGATCTCTGGTGGGGGGGAGGGGGCGGGGGGGGCAGAGACATGGGGGGGTCCGCTGCCACTCCGCCTGCGATTGGTGGGGACAAGGGGGGTCCGCTGCCACTCTATGGGCGATCGGTGGGGGGGGAAGGGGGGTCTGCTGCCACTCTGCAGGCAATCGGCGGGGGGGGGGAAGGGGTGGCAGAGAGTCACGATCGGTCTGGGTAGCGGGGAGGGGGGTTGTGGATAAGGGGGACAATTATGTTGTGGGGGTGGGATGATGTCTGTGGGGGCCATTGCTCCGGGCCTTTTTTGCGGCCCAGGAGCGATGTGACATGGGAGCGTTTTTCAAAATTTTTTTTCACTGGGCATGTGCAGTTGAAAGCTCCGATCGGAGCAGCAGTGTTTCAGGCGCGATAAGCCCCGCCCACAGTGCGATTCAGACTCGCGATTATTTTTTCAAGCTGAGTGCGTATGGGGGCGCCTGAGAACAGGTTTCCAAGTCGGATCTGAATTACGCCCAGACTCAGCACTTAGAATCAAAATGGTAAAATCGCTCTCATTGTGTCATAAACACATGAACACAGACCGTAAACACTCACAAATACATTGACACAATACATGCAGCAACACAAAAACATACACTTTAGCATGTACACAGTGATGTGAGAATAATGCAAACACAGACACAATGCATAGATATATACATAAACTGTTTAAATAGACATTCATGATGACAAATAAATGCAGATTCAGCCACAAATGTATTCATATGAACACAGACAGTTAAACAAATACAGTGACTTGAGTTTATTGAGATTTGTGTGCAGCAAATAGACACAAACATGAAGAAAATTATTCCCAGAAACTTAACACATTCACTGATAAGCAAATATGTACATAGAGGGACATATATAAACACATACATAAAAACACGCACACACATACACGGAGATACAGATACACACAACTACATGGATGCAATCATGGATAAACTGCGCATGATCTTTCTTTCCTTTGCTACAAGCAGCAGTAGGGGAGCAGGGACTTACACCTGTTCTTGGTGTGTGGGAAAAACTGTCAATCCCATGTTTCCCTGAGGTAACCATATTTCTTTTTATTCATTCACAGAGTGTCAGCGCTGTTGGAAAAACCAGTATTTGTTGCTCATCCCCAACTGCCTCTGATCCTCTGGAGTCCGTTTGGTGTAGGTACACCTATAGTGCTGTTAGGGAAGGAGTTCCAGCATTTTGACCCAGTGACAGTGAAGGAACAGTGATGTATTTCCAAGCCAGGATGGTGTGTCATTTGGAGAGGCAACATGGTGCGAATCTGGAGTCAAGTCTAGGCAGGGGTGGATTTACAGTTAGGGTGTGGGTGGGTGGGGGGGTGCGGGGGTAGGGTGGCTGTGCTCAGCTTCATTTCTCCTCGCTCCCCCTCCAAGCCCCCACTCTTGAACTCAAAGTCTCAAGCGAAGAATATTCACAAATTGATGAGTGCTTCTTCACTTGTAAGAGCATGTCTTCATGAAGAATTGCCATGTTAAATTTACTTCCTATCTGAATGATGGTAATGATGGTAAATGTTGCGATGCAAACATGGAACTGGCCTTCACTCTCTGTAATTAACCAGCATAATTCAGGGTGTACCTTTTCTTTGCTTTGTTTGCTGTATGTGATCCGCTCAAACCCACTCACTCAATATGATCCCCTCCAAATTGCTCACACTGACTCCTCCAGCCCATTCAACTGATCTATTTTGGCCTGCTCTCTCACTAGAGAGTTGACAAGTTCTCTGGAGAACTTGTCAATTCCTTCATTAATGATCTCTCTGGGAGAGCAGAAGGAGCTGAATATGGCAATTTAAAGTCTGAGCTCATCCAAAACATCATCATATTGCAAATGACTTACTTTCTGACCTTCTACAAGCTAAAAATGATCTTATCCATGACCAGGCTATCCGGTTAATTAGACTGTCTGAGCCACATGAACAACACAGGACTTTCCTAAGGGGAGAGAACACTTAGTGGGGCAGAGACCACCCCTCAGACCATCATATCAAGTCACAAAACCTCAGGGACCACCCAAATCAGAGAAAGCAACCCCTGACCCACCCAGCACAGTGACCTTGCTAGCACTGTAATGCAAAGCACCATGACAGGAAAGATCAGTGTCCTGTGAGTACTGCCCAATGCTTCCACTGTTACAGACAGGGACACTTTGGTAAACTGTGCAAATAAAAAACACAACACTGCACAGGCATCCCAAAGGTCATCCACGAAGTCAACACCAAAACCCAGAAGACGCACAGCTATTCTTCTTGGGGACATCAGGGAATGTGGTTCTTCATTTTGGAATGCTGGTATTCTGGCAACTGTTCATCAGATTGAGGTGCCAGAGTGACAGTCCTGTCAGATGAGGAACCATAGTTCCAAGGGCATTGCATTTGAACGACAGATAGTCCACCTTATGGAGCAGGAGATGTCTGACTCCCTGTTCTCAGCATGACCCTTGAAGCACTGAACTATGCTGACAAACAAATCTTTGGTTTGATGTATGTCATCCGCAATTGGCCTTTTTCTCATCTGAGCAGAGATGCCTGCATAGCCCTTGATCTTCTCCAGCCAGCAGAAGATGTCAAGACTACCCCAGAGTCGTCAGCCAGCCAGAACAGCACAGTACTGAGTCCTCAAACACTAAAGCATATGCAGACCTCGATTTCATCTGTGATCTCTTGTCTTCGTTTGCAGAGCAGGTTTGTCCACCATGAAGTCCTGGATAATTCCCAGTGGTCAGACCAACCTACCCCACACAAGATTACCATGGCACCCCCGGTAAAAATGGTATCAGAGAAGTATCAATAGTGTGAAGATCCTCCACCTCCAACGAAGATGATGGTACAGTCAGTAGACACAGCAACCACTGTGCACACACAGCCGCTTTCAGCCAACATGCCAAACCCATCAAGGATGTTGGGACCTGGTAGCAGTTACGTTCCGTCGACAAGAAAAAGCAGAGGTGAGCATTCTACTCAATCCTCTTGTCACAGGAACGTTCTTCCTCAGCCTCAGAGAGCTTCCAGGTGGCTTAAGTGGGAAAGAGAGAGAAAAAAACACCGGCGAGTAGGTGAATACTATTTTCATCCACCCTGCAAGAACTGGTCCGGAGTAACGACAGCCATAGACTACCAAGCCAGCCAGAACAAGCAGGCAATGGAAAACTGTATGAAACCACACCCAAACACCAGTCCAACCTCTGAGCCAACAATAAGAACATGCAACACCAGAGCATACCACTCTCCTGACAGAACAGCGAATAAGATATGAAAGGGTTATAAGGTCTCTAGATCGCCTGAACCTCTAACCTCAAGCACTTGAAGGGAGGAGATGAGGCCATGAGAATGTTATTAATGTTGTTAATATTAATACCGTAGTAGCAATAATGTTAGAATAGCAAAAGGTTGTAAGATAATGTTAATGCACAAGACTTAGAACAATGTAAGACTTGGAAGTAAACTAAAGTAACTATATTCCAATTCCAATTCTCTTCCCGCACTTGGTGGCGCACTTTTGTCCGTGTCCATAGCGAGTAATTCCCGGAACAGGTCACTACTCTGTCACCAAAATAAATATATCCATAGGATAAAGACTTGGGGAGGTATAATAGAAAGGTCTGGTACATAGAGGGTTAATGTGGGACTGAGTACAGTCTCTCCCACACATGACCCAGGTCAGTCTGGATATGGATACAGCCAGGTTAGAATGGGGTCAGCTCCATATTCTACCTTCTACTGTAACTATGTACATGATTATGTGTTGCAGATAAAGACTTGTTGTTAACATAATCCAGACTATGGAGCCTACTTCATAGTGTCCAAAGCAGGGTTCTTCAGAGGGTACCAGGAAAAGCAGATCCTTAATGTACTGAAACTCATAGAAATCATAGAAACCCTACAGTACAGAAAGAGGCCATTCGGCCCATCGAGTCTGCACCGACCACAATCCCACCCAGGCCCTACCCCCATATCCCTACATATTTTACCCACTAATCCCTCTAATCTATGCAACCCAGGACACTAAGGGGCAATTTTAGCATGGCCAATCAACCTAACCCGCACATCTTTGGACTGCGGGAGGAAACCGGAGCACCCGGAGGAAACCCACGCAGACACGAGGAGAATGTGCAAACTCCACACGGACAGTGACCCAAGCCGGGAATCGAACCCAGGTCCCTGGAGCTGTGAAGCAGCAGTGCTAACCACTGTGCTACCGTGCTGACTGTGCTGACTGTGTTCTGGAAAGAAATGCCAAATACGATGTACATATCCAAAGAGGAAAGAACAGCTCCTGGTTTTAAAGCTGCAAAGGACAGGTTAACATTCTTACCATGTGTCAATGTGGCTGGTTTTAAATGTAAACCAAAGTTGGCTTATAGGTCACAAAACCCTCGAATGCTTAAAAGGAAAACATAAACTTCAACTGCCAATCTTTAGGAAGACTAACAGCAATGCCTGGGATACAGCAACAGTGTTTGAAAACTGGTTTGAGAATTGCTTTCTGCATGAGGTCAGGATTTATCTGAGGGAAAACAATTTGTCCTTCAAGGTCATACTTATCCTCAATAATACACTTGGACATCCACACTCTCTTACAACCACCCAGATGCTCTCATTTTGTTTTCGCCCCTCAATATATAGTGTCATAGAGATATACAGGCCCTTTAGCCCAACTCGTCCATGCCGACCAAATTTCTGAAACTGAACTAGTCCCATTTGCCTGCATTTGGCCCATATCCCTCTAAACCTTTCCTATCCATGTACCTCTCCAAATGTCTTTTAAATGTTGTAATTGTACCTGCCTCTATCACCTCCTCTGGCAGCTCATTCCATATACACACTGCCCTCTGTGTGAAAAAGTTGCCCCTCAGGTCCCTTTTAAATCTTTCCCCTCTCATCTTGAACCTATAATCTCTAGTTCTGGACTCCCCTACCCTGGGGAAAAACCTTGGTTATTTCCCTCATGATTTTATGAACCTCTATAAGGTCACCCCTCATCTTCCTATGCTCCAGGAAAAAAAGTCCCAGCCTATTCACTCTCTCCTTATAATTCAAACCTTCTAGTTTCGGTAACATCCTTGTAAATCTTTTTTGAACCCTTTCCAGTTTAATAACATGCTTCCTATATACGACCTAATTTATCCATGCAATGGGCCAAGGGGTCATTGCATCCTTCAGTGCTTACTATATTCGATGAAGTGTCAGCGACATTTCCAACCTTATGGAAGCAAACAGTTTGTGATTGGGATAATTAAGGATTCATGGGGTGAGGTTAGAGAATCTACCAGAAATGTCTGCTGGAAAAAGGTTAGGCCTGAAGCTGCGAATGATTCCACAAGTTCCTTAGTAACCAAGACTGTTGACTTGGCAAAACAAGCTGGAGGGGAAGGATTTGAAGACCTGGCCACAGATGAAGCAGAGAAGCTGCTTCATTCTCATCAAGAGGAGAATTGGTGAACTGGTGAAGAAGAGTCTAAATAAGGCTCACTTTACACCAAAGGTGATGGTAGACCTCATAAGATCAGCTGAATATTTGATAAAAAACAGTCAGCAGACTATGATACAAAAGTAGAAAGAAGCATTGCCTTTTGTAGAGTGATCGACACTGCTCCTTACTGAGAACTTCACAAAATGTCAAGGCAAAAGATGACACAATCAAGAAAAACACTGGGGATGATTCTGCCAAAAATATTCTACGTGTCGAATTTGTGTAAAATTTGGAGTAAATCACGCTGTTTTTTCAGTGGGAGTTTAAAAAAGATCTCCCACACTCTGTGCACTGCAAAGTGCCCAAGCGTGAATCATACTGAAAGTCAGTGGCAAGGCCTATTCCCGCTGGCAAGGCCAGCAGCATAGTGCTGAGTGGGCCACTTCTCATGCGCCGATCTGTCAGTGCCAAGATTGGCGCATGTGCAGTGGCCCACCTGCTGGCCTCCCGATTGCTGGCCAACTCGATCGCTGGCCAGCCCCGCGACCCCCACATTGCTGGCTCTCTCAACCCCTCACCTCCACGGCCAGATCGCTGGCCCCGCAAACATGCCCAGGTCAGCCCCGACCCCCCCCCCCCCCCCCCAGCCTGCCCTGATCTCCAGCACCTCCTCCCAGCCCACCAGCAGTCCCTCCCCACCTCCCCCCACCAGCAGGCTGCACCCGCCCCACCCCGATGGCCATCCATGATCACTGGCCTCCCTCCCTTGCCCACCGATCCCGGTTGCAGACTGGCATCAGGACCGCCCCCTCCCTCCTGCCCCCACTGATTTCCCCCTAGAGGCCATGCCCCCAGCAGGCCCCACCTCTATTAGGCCCTGCCCCCATTAGGTCCCACACGCTTGGCACTGCCCCATGCCCAATGGGCAGTGCCGCATTGCCCCTGGGCATTGGCAGTTTGCCCCTTGGGCAGTGCCAGGGGGCCCAGCCTGGCATTGTAAAGGTGCCAATGCCAAGGGAGCAACTCTCTGGCATCCGACCCTCTGGGGGGGCCTTGATTGCCCCCTTCACTCCAGCAGGGTCGGGCCGCCAGCTCCCCGTAAGTGGGGAACTACTGTAAACCCCGCTGGAGTTAACCCTTCCTGGCGCGGGGGGGAGGGGAGGGAGGTATGCTAGCAGGCTCAGAGATTTCAGTCCTGGGCCCACTAATTACATTTAAATTGTATTAAAATCATTGCCTTCATATATAATGCTGCTCAGTGCCGATTTCCGGCACGATTGACGGCGCCGGCAATCCAGCGCTGGGAGAGGCTCTCAGGGCAGGACACTCAGCACAAATTGGCCGTGCTAGAGTCTCCCAGCCCACTGCACCAAAAGATGAGTGCAGAATGGGAGAATCGCCCCCATTGCTCTTTTTGTCATATCAACATCTACATCAACCACTTCACCCATTCTATCCATCTCCACTCTCAGGTCAAGTACAGCACAGGAAAACAAATTATATTGTTCTTGTTTTGTTACTTTGCAGGAAATAAATCCCAAATTTATTGAAAACACATAATTTTATTGCATCTGTTCCTTTACACATGTCAAATTTTGGGATGGCTGGAAGCTATTAAACTCTCGTTATAAAGTATATTTGCTGTTCGTGATTTCCCCCTTTGTGAGATTTTGCAATAAAGCAACCCTCGCAAACGGTGGGACTTTTACTGGAATTTTCAAAAAAAAGAATTGGATAGGCATTTGAAAAACCAAAACATTGCAGGGCTGTAGTGAAAAAAGGGTTGGAATGTGACTAGCTACATATTCAAAAAAAGCAGCACAGAAGTGATGGATCAAATGGTCTCCTTCTGCATTATCATAATCCATGATTCTTAATTTGAATGATAAAATTGATCCTGAGGAGCGTCATGACACTTGGTGCAGACTAGATCAAACTCTCACCGAAACCGTGACACAGCATCACCTCAGCACATCCCAAAATGTACCACAGCAGTGAGGAGTGGTCTTTGTTGTAGTGTAGGAAACACTGAGGCCAATTTGCATATAGCAAGCTCCCTCAAACAGCAGCAAGATAGTGACAAGGTCACCCTACCCATGATGTTGACTGAGGGATAAAGATTGGCCATTACACCAGGACAATATGCTCTTCTTCAGAACAGTGGCATGGAATCTTTTAAGTTTTTAAAGTTTATTTATTAGTGTCACAAGTAGGCTAAGAAAATCCCCTGGTTGCCACACTCCAGCACCTGTTCGGGTACACTGAGGGAGAATTTAGCATGGCCAATCCACCCAACCAGCACATCTTTCGGACTGTGGGATGAAACTGGAGCACCCGGAGGAAACCCACGCAGACACGGGGAGAAATTGCAGACTCCACACAGACAGTGACCCAAGTTGAAACTGGGTCCCTGGCGCTGTGAGGCAGCAGTGTTAACCACTGAACTCTATTGTGATCATTATTATTCACTCTAGTTATAACAGTGTCATATGTTTCCCCAATTAACCTCGCAAGTATTCTCACTTGGGAGTTTACTTCAACAAGAGACTCCACCTCCTAGCACCCTCACATTTTCAGGTTTAAGCAGCAGAAGTCCAAATCCTGCAACAACACTTTTGTGCCGGGGTGAAAAGTCGCTATTGAGAGCAGGATTAGGCTGGTACTCCAACCTAGGAGATCCACCCAGAGGATAGCCAGGGCCACAGTCTAATATTTCAGATGGTGCAATGTTCCTTGAGTGCTGCAACTCCATGCCAATCTGTGCCCAGGTGTCCAGGGTAGGACCTGAAACCCCAACACTATAACTGAGAGCAAGAGTGCTGTGAAACTGACAACACAGTGAAACATTGGCGAATGTTTTCATAAACACAGACTCATGCAATGGCATGTACACACACACAGGAACGCACACACACACACAGGACAATATTGCTAACAGTAATACTGGATTTGCCAAGGAAATGTATAGACTGTGAATTTAACTGCAGCACTCTCTTCCCCGGGTGGTTGGGAGTTTTCGCTCTGGGGGTTCAGAACCGTGGGGGAGGGGGTAATTTGAGCTTCTTGTTCTGTCTCCTAACCCCCTCCCCTGGGCTGGCGGCGGGAGGCAGATATCAATCGTCACCATCAGTGAGGACGCGAGTTAATGTCGTCTTGGTAACCAGTCATTGAGACAAGTGGAAGCTATAAAGAGCTCCATAAACAGCAAATAGAGAGAGAGAGAGGAGTTTGCAGTCAGCAGCTAGCCCAGTGACAGCGCCTTCTCGCCCCCACTCTCTCCACACGTGTGCTCTGTTGGAAGGTTGAGGGTTTGGAGGTGGGATCCCGAGTGAGCTGCAGGATGAATCTGAGTCGGAGCTGGAATTCCTCCCAGGTCTGGGAGCTGAGACCCGAGAGTGTGATCGTGCCCATGGTCTTCTGCCTGATCTTCCTGCTGGGCACGGTGGGGAACAGCCTGGTTCTGGCTGTGCTGCTGCGGAACGGCCAGATGAACACTAACACCACCAACATCTTCATCCTGAACCTGGGAGTGGCAGATCTCTGCTTCATCCTGTGCTGTGTGCCATTCCAGGCCACCATCTACACCCTGGACTCCTGGGTCTTTGGCTCCTTCATGTGCAAGGCTGTCCACTTCTTCATCTACCTCACAGTGTATGCCAGCAGCTTCACCCTGGCTGCAGTGTCAGTGGACAGGTGGGTCCCGCAGAGAGAGGGTGTTGCTGGGTCAGGAACCTAACCAACTGGGGCTGGGGGGCAACAACATACACTGGACATGGATGAGGCAGACACATGCTCTCAGGAGAGTAGTTGGGATTTCAGAGTTGATTGTACTGTGGGGTGGATTGGGAGGAGACAGGACTGTGAGGGGGACCGACATGGGTAAGCAGCCATAGACCACATTGTGTGCGTAACTGTCTGACCCGGGTCAGTGTGCGTGTGTGTTGATGTAACTGTCTGACCCGGGTCAGTGTGTGTGTAACTGTCTGGCCCGGGTTGGTGTGCGTGTGTTGATGTAACTGTCTGACCCAGGTCAGTGTGTGTGTAACTGTCTGGCCCGGGTTGGTGTGTGTGTGTGTAACTGTCTGACCCGGGTCAGTGTGTGTGTATAACTGTCTGACCCAGGTCAGTGTGTGTGTATAACTGTCTGACCCGGGTCAGTGTGTGTGTGTAACTGTCTGGCCCGGGTTGGTGTGTGTGTGTGTAACTGTCTGACCCAGGTCAGTGTGTGTGTATAACTGTCTGACCCGGGTCAGTGTGTGTGTAACTGTCTGGCCCGGGTTGGTGTGCGTGTGTGTAACTGTCTGACCCAGGTCAGTGTGTGTGTAACTGTCTGACCCGGGTCAGTGTGTGTGTGTGTAACTGTCTGACCCAGGTCAGTGTGTGTGTAACTGTCTGACCCGGGTCAGTGTGTGTGTATAACTGTCTGACCCGGGTCAGTGTGTGTGTGTAACTGTCTGACCCAGGTCAGTGTGTGTGTAACTGTCTGACCCAGGTCAGTGTGTGTGTAACTGTCTGACCCGGGTCAGTGTGTGTGTATAACTGTCTGGCCCGGGTTGGTGTGTGTGTAACTGTCTGACCCGGGTTGGTGTGTGTGTGTGTAACTGTCTGACCCAGGTCAGTGTGTGTGTATAACTGTCTGACCCGGGTCAGTGTGTGTGTGTGTAACTGTCTGACCCGGGTCAGTGTGTGTGTGTGTGTGTGTGTATAGAACTGTCTGACCCGGATCAGTGTGTGTGTGTATAACTATCTGACCCGGGTCAGTGTGTGTGTGTATAACTATCTGACCCGGGTCAGTGTGTGTGTGTATAGAACTGTCTGACCCGGGTCAGTGTGTGTGTGTGTGTGTGTGTGTGTGTATAGAACTGTCTGACCCGGGTCAGTGTGTGTGTGTGTGTATAACTGTCTGACCCGGGTCAGTGTGTGTGTGTGTGTGTGTGTGTGTATAACTGTTTGACCCGGGTCAGTGTGTGTGAGTCTATATAACTGTCTGACCCGGGTCAGTGTGTGTGAGTCTATATAACTGTCTGACCCGGGTCAGTGTGTGTGTGTGTGTGTATAACTGTCTGACCCGGGTCAGTGTGTATGTGTGTGTGTATAACTGACTGACCCGGGTCAGTGTGTGTGTGTCTATATAACTGTCTGACCCGGGTCAGGTGTGTGTGTGTGTATAACTGTCTGACCCGGGTCAGTGTGTGTATAACTGTCTGACCCGGGTCAGTGTGTGTGAGTCTATATAACTGTCTGACCCGGGTCAGTGTGTGTGAGTCTATATAACTGTCTGACCCGGGTCAGGTGTGTGTGTGTGTATAACTGTCTGACCCGGGTCAGGTGTGTGTGTGTGTGTGTATATATAACTGTCTGACCCGGGTCAGTGTGTGTATAACTGTCTGACCCGGGTCAGTGTGTGTGAGTCTATATAACTGTCTGACCCGGGTCAGTGTGTGTGTGTATAACTGTCTGACCCGGGTCAGGTGTGTGTGAGTCTATATAACTGTCTGACCCGGGTCAGGTGTGTGTGAGTCTATATAACTGTCTGACCCGGGTCAGGTGTGTGTGAGTCTATATAACTGTCTGACCCGGGTCAGGTGTGTGTGAGTCTATATAACTGTCTGACCCGGGTCAGTGTGTGTGTATAACTGTCTGACCCGGGTCAGTGTGTGTGAGTCTATATAACTGTCTGACCCGGGTCAGGTGTGTGTGTGTGTATAACTGTCTGACCCGGGTCAGTGTGTGTGTGTATAACTGTCTGACCCGGGTCAGTGTGTGTGTGTATAACTGTCTGACCCGGGTCAGTGTGTGTGTGTGTGTGTATAACTGTCTGACCCGGGTCAGTGTGTGAGTCTATATAACTGTCTGACCCGGGTCAGGTGTGTGTGTATAACTATCTGACCCGGGTCAGGTGTGTGTGTGTGTGTGTATAACTGTCTGACCCGGGTCAGTGTGTGTGTGTATAACTATCTGACCCGGGTCAGGTGTGCGTGTGTATAACTGTCTGACCCGGGTCAGGTGTGTGTGTGTGTGTGTGTGTATAACTGTCTGACCCGGGTCAGGTGTGTGTGTGTATAACTATCTGACCCGGGTCAGGTGTGTGTGTGTATAACTATCTGACCCGGGTCAGGTGTGCGTGTGTATAACTGTCTGACCCGGGTCAGGTGTGTGTGTGTGTGTATAACTGTCTGACCCGGGTCAGGTGTGTGTGTGTGTGTATAACTGTCTGACCCGGGTCAGGTGTGCGTGTGTATAACTGTCTGACCCGGGTCAGGTGTGTGTGTGTGTATAACTGTCTGACCCGGGTCAGGTGTGTGTGTGTGTGTGTGTGTATAACTGTCTGACCCGGGTCAGTGTGTGTGTGTGTGTGTATAACTATCTGACCCGGGTCAGGTGTGTGTGTGTATAACTGTCTGACCCGGGTCAGTGTGTGAGAAGCTAGTTGTCTCAGGTCCTGTTCTCTCTCGGTGGCAATGGGAACCCCAAATAATTTCCTCTTGCTGCTGCCTGTCACTAAACTCCGGCTGATTCTGTTTAAATCCATTTCGCAAAACTGTGAGCCAGAGCATCAGAATAAATTGTATAGAAATCACCTGGTGGTAACTGTGAAGAACTTTGAACAAGTTGAATCCGAGTCTGATCCTCTGTTAGAATCTGTGGCTTGTTTCCACCGACACCCAGCTACCCTCAGGAAAGAAAAGGGAACAGTTTGTCAGTGAAGTGACAAAATCAGCCACTGGGAAACTGGAGGAAACAACTATTCCAGCCTGAGCTTTTTAAACATTGCCAGGCTCCAGTTATCAGTTGCAGAGAGTGTCAGGCACAGTTATGTGAAGGATAGAGTGTTGAAATAGCGACACGGACGCTGTATTACGGTTATGATATGGAATGAAGCGGTTTGGAATGCACGGGGGCGGGGGGGGGGGGGAAGTGGTTGTTGAGAGTGTGCTAGATGTACCGCCTGTGTGAAAACAGCTGTCGGAGAAATACTTCCTCTAGGAATTTCCTGTTTGCGCTGAGTCTTCACATCTGATTCCCCGTTTTGTTGTGGGGGGGGCGCGGGTAGGGCGGTGGTGTGACCTGATTATAAATCTATGGAACCGAGTCATTGATACTTCTTCCTTGGCCAACAGTCCCTGGAGTGAGATTTGAATGATGTGGAGATGCCGGCGTTGGACTGGGGTAAACACAGTAAGAAATCTCACAACACCAGGTTAAAGTCCAACAGGTTTATTTGGTAGCAAAAGCCACTAGCTTTCGGAGTGCTGCTCCTTCGTCAGGTGAGTGGGAGTTCTGTTCACAAACAGGGCATATAAAGACACAAACTCAATTTACAAAATAATGATTGGAATGCGAGTCTTTACAGGTAATCAAGTCTTAAAGGTACAGACAATGTGCGTGGAGGGAGCATTAAGCACAGGTTAAAGAGATGTGTATTGTCTCCAGACAGGACAGCCTGCAAGTCCAGGAGGCAAGCTGTGGGGGTTACTGACAATGTGACATAAATCCATGACCTTTGACTGAGCCAGTTTTGTATCCACCTTACCAGCTCACCTCTGATCCCATGCGACTTCACCTTCTGCACCAGTCTGCCATGAGGGACCTTGTCAAAGGCCTTGCAGAAGTCCATGTAGACAACATCCACTGCCCTACCCTCATCAATCATCTTTGTCACTTCCTCGAAAAACTCAGCACAAATATTCTGGCCGGTAGGTTTGCTAGTGTCACACGTGAGGATTTAAACTAGTTTGGCAGGGGGGTGGGAACCAAAGCAAAGGTGAATTAGCTGAAGGGGAACGAGAGAGTAGGGCCAGTAAGACTCAGAGAAACAGCAGGCAGGGTGGGATTGCTAATCAGAGAGGGTCTGGTGGACTGAAGTGCATTTATTTCAATGCGAGAAGTGTAACAGGTAAGGCAGATGAACTTAGAGCTTGGATTAGTACTAGGAACTACGATGTTGTTGCCATTACAGAGACTTGGTTAAGGGAAGGACAGGATTGGCAGCTTAACATTCCAGGATACAGATGTTTCAGGTGGGATAGAGGGGGATGTAAAAGGGGTGGGGGAGTTGCATTACTGGTTAAGGAGAATATCACAGCTGTACTCCGGGAGGACACCTCGGAGGGCTCATACAGCGAGGCAATATGGGTAGAGCTCAGGAATAGGAAAGATGTAGTCACAATGTTGGGGGTTTACTATAGGCTACCCAACTGCCAGCGGGAGATTGAGGAACAGATATGTAGGCAGATTTTGGCAGGGTGTAAATGTAACAGGGTTGTTGTGGTGGGAGATTTTAACCTCCCCTATATTGACTGGGACTCACTTAGTGCTCGGGGCGTGGATGGGGCAGAGTTTGTAAGAAGCATCCAGGAGGGCTTCCTGAAACAGTATGTAGATAGTCCAACTAGGGAAGGGGCCATACTGGACCTGGTATTGGGGAATGAGCCCAGCCAGGTAGTCGATGTTTCAGTAGGGGAGCAGTTCGGGAACAGTGACCACAATTCAGTAAGCTTTAAGATACTGATGGATAAAGATAAGTGTAGTCCTCAAGTTAAGGTGCTAAATTGAGGGAAGGCCAATTACAACAATATTAGGCAGGAACTGAAGAATGTAGATTGGGGGCAGATGTTTGAGGGCAAATCAACATCTGGCATGTGGGAGGCTTTCAAGTGTAAGTTGATAGGGATTCAGAACCAGCACATTCCTGTTAGGATGAAGGATAAGTATGGCAAGTTTTGGGAACCTTGGATAACGAGAGATACTGTAAGCCTAGTCATAGAGAAAAAGGGAGCATTTGTCAAAGCAAGGAGGCTGGGAACACACGAAGCAAGTGTGGAATACAAGGAAAGTAGAAAGAAACTTAAGCAAGGAGTAAGAAGGGCTAAAAGGGGTCATGAAAAAGCATTGGCCAGCAGGATTAAGGAAAATCCCAAGGCTTTTTATACATATATAAAGAGCAAGAGGGTAGCCAGGGAGAGGGTTGGCCCACTCAAGGCCAAGGGAGAGAATCTATGCGTGGAGCCAGAGGAAATGGGCGAGGTATTAAATGAATACTTTGCGTCAGTATTCACCATAGAGAAGGACTTGGTGGATGATGCATCTGGGAAAGGATGTGTAGATAGTTTGAGTCATGTTGAGATCAAAAAGGAGGAGGTATTGGGGTTCTTGGGAAACATTAAGGTAGACATGTCCCCAGGGCCTGATGGGATATACCCCAGAATACTGAGAGAGGCAAGGGAGGAAATTGCTGGGGCCTTGAGAGAAATCTTTGTACCCTCACTGGCTACAGGGGAGGTCATGATGTGGAGATGCCGGCGTTGGACTGGGGTAAACACATTAAGAAGTTTAACAACACTAGGTTAAAGTCCAACAGGTTTATTTGGTAGCAAATGCCATTAGCTTTCAGAGCACTGCTCCTTCGTCAGATGGAGTGGAAATCTGCTCTCAAACAGGGCATACAGAGACACAAAATCATGTTACAGAATACTGATTAGAATGTGAATCTCTACAGTCAACCAGGTCTTAAAGATACAGACAATGTGAGTGGAGGGAGCATTAAGCACAGGTTAAAGAGATGTGTATTGTCTCCAGACAGGACAGCCAGTGGGATTCTGCAAGTCCAGGAGGCAAGCTGTGGGGTTTACTGATAGTGTGACATAAATCCAAGATCCTGGTTTAGGCCGTCCTCATGTGTGCGGAACTTGGCGTGGATTGGTACTTGGGACTACGATGTTGTGGCCATTACGGAGACGTGGGTAGAACAAGGACAGGAATGGTTGTTGGACGTTCCGGGGTATAGATGTTTCACTAAGTGTAGGGAAGCTGGTAAAAGAGGTGGAGGAGTGGCATTGTTAATCAAGGATAGTTTAACGGCTGCGGAAAGGCACTTCGAGGGGGATCTGCACACTGAGGTAATATGGGCTGAGGTTAGAAATAGGAAAGGAGCGGTCACGTTGTTAGGAGTTTACTATAGGCCCCCAAATAGTAATAGAGATGTGGAGGAAGAAATTGCTAAGCAGATTATGGATATGTGTGGGGGTCACAGGGTAGTTGTCATGGGGGACTTTAACTTTCCAAATATTGATTGGAACCTTTGTAGGTCAAATAGTTCGGATGGGGCAGTTTTTGTGCAGTGTGTGCAGGAGGGTTTCCTGACACAATATCTGGATAGGCCGACAAGAGGTGAGGCCACATTGGATTTGGTACTGGGAAATGAACTGTTGGACTTTAACCTAGTGTTGTTAAACTTCTTAATGTGTTTACCCCAGTCCAACGCCGGCATCTCCACATCATGTGTTAGATTTGGTTGTGGGAGAGCACTTTTGGAGATAGTGACCACAATTCGGTGTCTTTTGTTATTGCAATGGAGAGGGATAGGGCCGTACGGCAGGGCAAGGTTTACAATTGGGGGAGAGGTAATTATGATGCGATTAGGCAAGAATTAGGGGGCATAAGTTGGGAACAGAAACTGTCAGAGCAAGGAACTAATGAAAAGTGGAACTTTTTCAAGGAACAAATACTGGATGTCCTTGATAGGTATGTCCCTGTCAGGCAGGGAGGAAATGGCCGAGTGAGGGAACCATGGTTCACGAAAGAGGTGGAATGTCTTGTGAAAGGAAGAGGGAAGCTTATGTAGGGATGAGGAAACAAGGTTCAGATGGCTCGATTGAGGGTTACAAGTTAGCAAGGAATGAACTGAAAAAGGGGCTTAGGAGAGCTAGGAGGGGACATGAGAAGTCCTTGGCGGGTCGGATCAAGGAAAACCCCAAGGCTTTTTACTCTTATGTGAGGAATAAAAGAATGACCAGGGTGAGGTTAGGGCCGGTCAAGGACAGTAGTGGGAACTTGTGTATGGAGTCAGTAGAGATAGGCGAGGTGATGAATGAATACTTTTCTTCAGTGTTCACCAAGGAGAGGGGCCGTGTTTTTGAGGAAGAGAAGGTGTTACAGGCTAATAGGCTGGAGGAAATAGATGTTCGGAGGGAGGATGTCCTGGCAGTTTTGAATAAACTGAAGGTCGATAAGTCCCCTGGGCCTGATGAAATGTATCCTAGGATTCTTTGGGAGGCAAGGGATGAGATTGCAGAGCCTTTGGCTTTGATCTTTGGGTCCTCGCTGTCCACGGGGATGGTGCCAGAGGACTGGAGAATGGCGAATGTTGTTCCTCTGTTTAAGAAAGGGAATAGAAATGACCCTGGTAATTATAGACCGGTTAGTCTTACTTCGGTGGTTGGTAAATTGATGGAAAAGGTCCTTAGAGATGGGATTTACGACCATTTAGAAAGATGCGGATTAATCCGGGATAGTCAGCACGGATTCGTGAAGGGCAAGTCGTGCCTCACAAATTTGATAGAATTTTTTGAGGAGGTAACTAAGTGTGTTGATGAAGGTAGGGCAGTTGATGTCATATACATGGATTTTAGTAAGGCGTTTGATAAGGTCCCCCATGGTCGGCTTATGATGAAAGTGAGGAGGTGTGGGATAGAGGGAAAGTTGGCCGATTGGATAGGTAACTGGCTGTCAGATCGAAGACAGAGGGTGGTGGTCGATGGAAAATTTTCGGATTGGAGGCAGGTGGCTAGCGGAGTGCCGCAGGGATCAGTGCTTGGTCCTCTGCTCTTTGTGATTTTTATTAATGACTTAGAGGAGGGGGCTGAAGGGTGGATCAGTAAATTTGCTGATGACACCAAGATTGGTGGAGTAGTGGATGAGGTGGAGGGCTGTTGTAGGCTGCAAAGAGACATAGATAGGATGCAAAGCTAGGCTGAAAAATGGCAAATAGAGTTTAACCCTGATAAATATGAGGTGATTCATTTTGGTAGGACTAATTTAAATGTGGATTACAGGGTCAAAGGTAGGGTTCTGAAGACTGTGGAGGAACAGAGAGATCTTGGGGTTCATATCCACAGATCTCTGAAGGTTGCCACTCAAGTGGATAGAGCTGTGAAGAAGGAGGCCTATAGTGTGTTAGCTTTTATTAACAGGGGGTTGGAGTTTAAGAGCCGTGGGGTTATGCTGCAACTGTACAGGACCTTGGTGAGACCACATTTGGAATATTGTGTGCAGTTCTGGTCACCTCACTATAAGAAGGATGTGGAAGCGCTGGAAAGAGTGCAGAGGAGATTTACCAGGATGCTGCCTGGTTTGGAGGGTAGGTCTTATGAGGAAAGGTTGAGGGAGCTAGGGCTGTTCTCTCTGGAGCGGAGGAGGCTGAGGGAAGACTCATTAGAGGTTTATAAAATGATGAAGGGGATAGATAGAGTGAACGTTCAAAGACTATTTCCTCGGGTGGATGGAGCTATTACAAGGGGGCATAACTATAGGGTTCGTGGTGGGAGATACAGGAAGGATATCAGAGGTAGGTTCTTTACGCAGAGAGTGGTTGGGGTGTGGAATGGACTGCCTGCAGTGATAGTGGAGTCAGACACTTTAGGAACTTTTAAGCAGTTATTGGATAGGCACATGGAGCACACCAGGATGATAGGGAGTGGGATAGCTTGATCTTGGTTTCAGATAAAGCTCGGCACAACATCATGGGCCGAACGGCCTGTTCTGTGCTGTACTGTTCTATGTTCTATGGTTGACTGTAGAGATTCACATTCTAATCAGTATTCTGTAACTTGATTTTGTGTCTCTGTGCCCTGTTTGAGAGCAAATATCCACTCCATCTGACGAAGGAGCAGCGCTCCAAAAGCTAATGACATTTGCTACCAAATAAACCTGTTGGACTTTAACCTGGTGTTGTTAAAACTCTTACAGGGGAGGTCCCAGAGGATTGGAGAATAGCCAATGTTGTTCCTTTGTTTAAGAAGGGTAGCAAGAATGATCCAGGTAATTACAGGCCGGTGAGCCTTACATCAGTGGTAGGGAAATTATTGGAGAGGATTCTTCAAGACAGGGTCTATTCCCACTTGGAAATAAATGGACGTATTAGTGAGAGGCAACATGATTTTGTGAAGGGGAGGTCGTGTCTCACGAACTTGATTGAGTTTTTCGAGGAAGTGACAAAGATATTAGAAGTGCCACTTTGGAAAGTGGCATCATCGGAACAAATGCAATGGAGGCGAAGGAGCTGAGAGAAAGGGATGGAGTCCTTACAGGATGTAGGGTGCGAAGAGCTGTAGTCCAGATAGCTGTAGGAGTCAGTGGGCTTGTAATGGATATTGGTAGATAGTCTATTGCCGGAAATGGAGACAGAAAAGGTCAAGGAAGGGAAGGGAAGTGTCTGAGATGGACCAGGTGAAGGGGATGGAGGGGTGGAAACTGGAAGCAAAGTTGATGAATTTTTCGAGGTCTGGACGAGAGCATGAAGTGGCACCAAAATAGTCATCGATGTACCGGTAAAGAAGTTGTGGGAGGGGACCCGGGTAGGCCTGGAACAAGGAAAGTTCCTTGTCTCTCCCTTTGCTGCCCCTCTTCTCCTTTTCTAAATTTTACCTCTCTCCAATCTCCACCATCCCCACCCTCCAACATCTTCATCTGCCACAGCTTACCCTCTGATTTCAGTTTCTCTGCCGTTTGGCCATTCATACCTTTTATTCTCTCTACGGACTGCCATTAGCAGCCTTTTCCCCTGGTTTCTGTGGCTATGACTCATCTTTCATTCCCTCACCCTGCAGTATAAATATCTCCCACTTTCTCTGCCTTTTAGCTTTGACAAAGGGTCAACTGGACTTGAAACGTCAGCTCTTTTCTCTCCTTACAGATGCTGCCAGACCTGCTGAGATTTTCCAGCATTTTCTCTTTTGGAATCCGAGAATGGCTGTTGCCTAATTTATTTAGCTGAAACAGGCATGTTGTGTGTTCATGTTCTTACTGTCTGCAAAGAACAGAGCCTTATGTATTGATATATGCAGCTTGATTTGATTTATTGTCATATGTATTAACATACAGTGAAAAGTATTGTTTCTTGCGCGCTATACAGACAAAGCATACCATTCATAGAGAAGGAAACGAGAGTGTTGGATGTAGTGTTACAGTCATAGCTAGGGTGTAGAAAAAGATCAACTTAATGCAAAGTAGGCCCATTCAATAGTCTGATGGACAGGGAAGAAGCTGTTCTTGAGTCGGTTGGTACGTGACCTCAGACTTTTGTATCTTTTTCCCGATGGAAGAAGGTGGAAGAGAGAATGTCTGGGATGTGTGGGGTCCCTAATTATGTTGGCTGCTTTGCTGAGGCAGCAGGAAGTGTAGACAGAGTCACTGGATGGGAGGCTGGTTTGCGTGATGGATTGGGCTACATTCACGACCTTTTGTAGTTTCTTGTGGTCTTGGGCAGAGCAGGAGCCATACCAAGCTGTGATGCTTTCTATGGTACATCTGTAAAAGTTGGTGAGACGAATACCAGACATTCCAAATTTCCTTAGTCATCTGAGAAAGTAGAGGTGTTGGTGGGCTTTCTTAACTATAATGTCGGCATGGGGGGGAACAGGACATGTTGTTGGTGATCTGTACACTTAAAAACTTGAAGCTTTCGACCATTTCTACTTTGTTCCCGTTGATGTAGACAGGGGCATGTTCTCCACATTCCTGTACTCTGTCACATCATTGTTTGAGATCCGACCCACTACGGTGGTGTTGTCAGCAAACTTGAAAACCGAGTTGGAGTGGAATTTGGCCACAAAGTCATAGGTGTATAAGGAGTATAATAGGGGCCTGAGAACTCAGCCTTGTGGGGCACCGGTATTGAGGATGGTTGTGGACGAGGTGTTGTTGCCTATCCTTACTGATCGTGGTCTTCTAGCATGTGTAAGTGCACCACACAAGCCCGAATGATAATCTTACACTGGTTGGCAGGTGGATTCTGACAATCAATCAGCACTCTCTTCTCATAAAGTATAAAGTTGTTCGCTTTACATTTGGTATTCTTGGGAATTGTCCTGATGAGTACAGGTGAAATACTCATGTCCAAAGATGCTGTTGGATGTAATCTGGGTTGATGATGGTTAGAAATTATATAAGCAGAAGAATATAAAATGAGAGGCAAGAAATGGGATTACAGGGGTTAGGTCGATTTTATGGCTACAGCCATGATGGGCTAGACAAAAACTCACCTTTCTCTTGCTTTTTTATGATTCTGTTTCAGTTGCAGGTTAAACAAAATTTAGACAAGCATTTTATTGAGAGTTGGGTTTGGAGTGAGGCTTGTGGACGGTTTATAGTGAGTTTTGTTTACTGAGGGTTCAGAGTGAGGTTTACAGAGAGAGTGAATGTAGAGTGGGGTTTACAGAGGGTTTAGAGTAAGTTTTATGGAGGGAGTGAGTGTGGAGTGGGGTTTACGAAGGGAGTGAGTGGAGTGGGGTTTATGGAGGGTTTGAGTGTGGAGTGGGGTTTACAGAGAGTTTGGAGTGGGGTTTACATAAGGTTTCAGTGTGGACTGAGGTTTATGGAGGGAGTGGGTGTGGAGTGGGGTTTCGGGAGGGTTCAGAGTGAGGTTTACGGAGGGTTTGAATGTGAAGAGGGGTTTACGGAGGGAGTGAGTGTGGAGTGGGGTTTATGGAGAGTTTGGGTTTGCAACATAGCTTCTTATTATCTGATGTTTGCACTTAGCTGAATTTGGATTCCATTGACATGGATTGTTAACCCTTTGCACATCATGTCTATCATCGCACTGAATGTGTTCTTATAAAGAAATGCATTTTATTTCTTTCCTCTCATTACACACTGTAATTTACCTATTTTTTGATCTTTTATTACGAAAGTATTAAACCTTAGCAAACATGTTAAAAATGTATCTGCTGTGGTATTAAATCCTTGAAGATCCCACTTATTCTTCGTGATTCAGAATGTCAAACATTTGTCTCCTTTCTAGTAGAGCAATTCCTTTCTATTCATTCTACCACAAGTACCACTATTAATATATCATCTTATATAACTATGCACACTCCATGGCACATGTTTCTTCATAAACTGCCCACATCACAATCTTTTCCCATCAATTTGTAAACTTTGTTAATCTGCACCAATTTCAGATTCTTTCCTTTCCACAACAGTGTCATTTCCTCATTCTGACTGATCTAAGCTGTTAAAATGCCAAGCAATTGTAATGGGAAACTAGATGTAATTCATGATCCTTTCCATAAATCCCCAATGATTTGATACTCCCAGCTCATCAGCTACGACTCTCACCAACTTTTACAGATGCGCCATAGAAAGCATTCTTTCTGGTTGTATCACAGCTTGGTATGGTTCCTGCTCTGTCCAAGACCGCAAGAAACTACAAAAGGTCGTGAATGTAGCCAATCCATCACGCAAACCAACCTCCCATCCATTGACTCTGTCTACACTTCCCGCTGCCTCGGCAAAGCAGCCAGCATAATTAAGGACCCCGGATATTCTCTCTTCCACCTTCTTCCATCGGGAAAAAGATACAAAGTCTGAGGTCATGTACCAACTGACTCAAGAACAGCTTCTTCCTTGCTGCTGTCAGACTTTTGAATGGACCTACCTTGAGTTAAGTTAATCTTTCTCTACACCCTAGCTATGACTGTCACACTACATTCGTTTCCTTCTCTATGAACAGTATGCTTTGTCTGTATAGTGCGCAAGAAACAATACTTTTCACTCTATTAATACATATGACAATAATAAATCAAATCACATGTTGCACGACTGGCAATTGTAATCTAGTTACGTTTGGCAAAAACTTGCATTTCTGTCGCATCTTTAGCAGTAAAATGTCCAATGATATTTCACAGAACCAAAAATGTAACACCAAATCACACAGGGAGATATTAAGGTCGGTAAAGGGTGGGTTTTAAGGAATGTCTTGACAGAGGAAATGCAGAGGTTGAGAAAACATAATGTAGAGACTAGGCAGTGGAAGACACTTCCACCTTTAGTGTGGCATTGTAAACCAGGGATTTACACGTGGCCAGAATTGGAGGAGTAGAGACACCCAAAGGGTTGTAGGAAGTTACGGAGATATGGAGGAGTGTGGGGGAATTTGAAAACCAATGTGAAAATTTTAAAATCAAGGCACTGTGCACCACTAAGGGGAGATGGGTAAAGACAGTTTGGTGCAAGTTAGGATGTGGGCAGCGAGTTTTCGCTGAGGTACAGACGTGTGAAATAGTCATTACTGTAATTCAGTGCAGTTTCTTTTTTAACTCCATTATTATTCAGTCGGATATATGGTAGCACTTGGATATGAAGCACATTGCCAATTCAAAAACCCACTACCAGCATGACTTATGTCCAGGTTAGGGCAGTTCCACCTTAACACAAGATAACATTCCCTTTACTTTGTCCCAGCAATGGGGGATCATCCCTGTGCACTTTAGGCAATTAAATCCTAAGCCGTTTATAAATAATTGTGAATCTGCCGCACACAAAGATAACCTTCTCCCACCATATCCTAACCCTACCCACAGCGGAACATTCCAAGCCCATTTCCCATTCCTTCCATCAGCCACCCTATTAACCCTGAGTGAGATTCCAAACTTAGTGCAACCTTAAAGGACAATATTTGCTGCCCACCAAAGTCTCTTAATCTCGGGACTCTTGTTCAAGCAGCGAGAGGGACGGTCCTGATAGTTTGGGCTCAATTTGGACAAAGATCATTGTGAAAGCCATTGCAGTTCCTTCGCTATGTTTCTTCATTGTTCACAGCTCTGGGTATAATCAAAGGGCAATTGGAATGGCGAATACTGGGAGTTTGAAGTTATGCTTTAGTTTATAGGGATTTGGTCAAATACCGTTTGGAGTATTGTATTCGGTTTTAGGTACCACATCTCAGGAAGGATATTTTGGCCTTACAGAGGCTCTATCACAGATTCACCAGAGCGATACAAAGCTTTAAAGAATTAGGTTTTGAGGGCATATTGCAAAAACTTATTTTGCATTCCTCGAGTATAAAAAATTAAGGGGTGACCTGATCACGGTGTTTAAAATGATGAAAGGATCTGATAGAAGATAGAAGTAAAATATTTCCTCTGATGGGGAAATCCGTAACTTTAAAAATAGAACAAGGTTGTTGAGGGCTGATGCCAAGAAGTGCTTCTTTAAACAGAGGGTCTCGGAAATCTGGAACTCCATCCCCAAGAGCTGAGGATGCTGAGTGTCAGATGGAGCTTTCAAAGTTGAGGCCACAAACTCTGAGAGGTATGGGAGTCAGAGTGAAAACTGATTGATGGGTAAAAGCAAGTTACTGCAGATGCTGAAACCAAAAGAGAAAATGCTGGAAAATCTCAGCAGGTCTGGCAGCTTCTGTAAGGAGAGAAAAGAGCTGACGTTTCAAGTCTGGATGATCCTTTGTCAAAGCTAAAAGGCATAGAGAGTGGGAGATATTTATATTGCAGGGTGAGGGAATGAAGGATGAGTCATAGCCACATAAACCAGGGGAAAAGGCTGCTAATGGCAGTCCATAGAGAGAATAAAGGGTGTGAATGGCCAAACGGCAGAGAAGCTAAAATCAGAGCGAAACTGTGACAGATGAAGATGTCAGGGAAGAGGGAGGGGGCCAAGGGAATGGGTGGGAGAGAAGTAAAATTTAGAAAAGGGGGGAGGGGGAAGCAAAAGGAGAGAAGGTAAGGGAAATGGGGAATAGAGTCGGGAGGGAAGAAAAATGAAGAAAATTGCCCCTTAGTGTCCTTAGATGCATATGTTAGAGGGATTAGCGGGTAAATATGTAGGGATAAGGGGGTAGGGCCTGTGTGGGATTGTGGTCGGTGCAGACTCGATGGGCCAAATGGCCTCTTTCTGCACTGTAGGGTTTCTATGTTTCTATGTTTCAATAAAGAAACAAAAGGTAGAGAACAGTAAAAAATTAAATAAAATGAAAACAAAGGGGTCGAGGTGAGGTAGAGCTAATCATCTGAAGTTGTTGAATTTGATGTTGAGACCGGAAGGCTGTAATGTGCCCAGCCGAAAGATGAGGAAATATTTTACTTCTATCTTCTATCAGATCCTTTCATCATTTTAAACACCGTGATCAGGTCACCCCTTAATTTTTTATACTCGAGGAATGCAAAATAAGTTTTTGCAATATGCCCTCAAAACCTAATTCTTTAAAGCTTTGTATCGCTCTGGTGAATCTGTGATAGAGCCTCTGTAAGGCCAAAATATCCTTCCTGAGATGTGGTACCTAAAACCGAATACAATACTCCAAACGGTATTTGACCAAATCCCTATAACTAAAGCATAACTTCAAACTCCCAGTATTCGCCATTCCAATTGCCCTTTGATTATACCCAGAGCTGTGATTATACCCAAACTGTTCCTCCAGTTTGCATTGAGCTTCACTGGAACACAGTCAACCTGGCGTTGTTAAAACTCTTACGACATTGCAGCAGGCCAAGGACAGACATGTGGGCATGGGAGCAGGATCGTGTGTTAAAATCGCAAGCAACGGGAAGGTCAGGGTCCTGATTGCACACAGACTGAAGGTGCCCAGCAAAGCGATCACCCAGTCTCCGTTTAGTCTCTCCGATATAGAGGAAACCACATTGGGAGCAGCGAATGCAATAGACCCAAATTGAAAGAGGTGCAAGTGAAACGCTGCTTAACCTGGAATGAATGTTTTGTACCTTGGATGGTGAGCATTGAAGAGCTAAAGGGTCCGGTGTTACACCTTCAGCGATTGCATGGGAAGGTGCCATGAGTGACAGGAGAGGTGTTGGGTATAGTGGAGGAGTGGACTAGGTTATCCCAGAGGGATCTGTCTCTGCGGAATGCTGACAGAGGGAGTGAAGGGAAGATGTGTTTGGTGGGGGCATCACGCTGGAGTTGGTGAAAACGGTGGAGGATTGTGCTTTACGGAGGCTGGTGGGGTGAAATGTGAGAACAAGGGGGACTCTATCCTTGTTCTGGGAGGGAGGGGAGAGGGTGAGGGTCGTGGCATGGGAGATGGACTGCACGTTGTTGAGGGCCCTATCGACAACTGTTGGTGGGAAACCACAGTTGAGGAAAAAGGAGCACATATTAGAAACACAACTTTGGAAAGTGGCATCATCGGAACAAATGCGACGGAGGCGAAGGAGCTGAGAGAAAGGGTTGGAGTCCTTACAGGATAGAAACATAGATACATAGAAAAACTACAGCACAATACAGGCCCTTCAGCCCACAAAGTTGTGCCGAACATGTCCCTACCTTAGCGATTACTAGGCTTACCTATAACCCTCTACCTTACTAAGTTCCGTGTACTTATCTAAAAGTCTCTTAAAAGACCCTATCGAATCCGCCTCCACCACCATTGCTGGCAGCCCATTCCACGCACCCACCACCCTCTGAGTGAAAAACTTACCTCTGACATCTCCTTTGTACCTACTCCCCAGCACCTTAAACCTGTGTCCTCTTGTGGCAACCATTTCAGCCCTGGGAAAAAGCCTCTGACTATCCACTCGATCAATACCTCTCAACATCTTATACACCTCTATCAGGTCACCCCTCATCCTTCGTCTCTCCAAGGAGAAAAGGCCGAGCTCACTCAACCTATCCTCATAAGGTATGCTCCCCAACCCAGGCAACATCCTTGTAGATCTCCTCTGCACCCTTTCTATGGCTTCCACATCCTTCCTGTAATGAGGTGACCAGAACTGAGCACAGTACTCCAAGTGTGGTCTGACCAGGGTCTTATATAGCTACAACAGGATGTAGGGTGCAAAGAGCTGTAGTCCAGATAGCTGTGGGAGTCAGTGGGCTTGTAATGGATATTGATAGATAGTCTCCTGCCGGATATGGAGACAGAAAAGGTCAAGGAAGGGAAGGGAAGTGTCTGAGATGGACCAGGTGAAGGCAATGGAGGGGTGGAAACTGAAAGCAAAGTTGACAAATTCTTCGAGGTCTGGACGAGAGCATGAAGTGGCATGAAGATGGAGTTGAGGTAAAAATCACCCATGATCTAATTGAAGGGTAGGACAAGCCTGAAGGGTTGAAAGGCCGCTTGCTGTACCTGTACATAGCAGGATGTGATAATGTGGCCCCTTTATGGGGGCAATCCTCTGCGGGCCACGTGATTGGGCCAGACACCATGGAGAGGCCATGTGGGAAGCTGGGCTAATCAGGAGTGAGGGTCCATGTCCTGGGATATGGAGGACCCTCGGTTAGTGTCAGGAAGTAGAAAAGACCTGTGCATATCTTCTGTCAGACCCTTATCTTGCATATATATATTAGTAAGAGGTCTCACATCACCAGGTTAAAGTCCAACAGGTTTATTTGGAATCACGAGCTTTTGGAGCGCTGCTCCTTCACCAAGTGAGTGGAGTGCCTACTCACCTAACGAAAGCTCATGATTCCAAATAAACCTGTTGGACTTTAACCTGGTGTTGTGAGACTTCTTACTGTGCCTACCCCAGTCCAACGCCGTCATCTCCACATCATATATATATATTAGTTTAATAAACCTTTTCTTGTTGGAGTCACAAATTTGTATTTAATTTATTGTATTTATTTATTAGTGTCACAAGTAGGCTTACATTTACACTGCAATGAAGTAACTGTGAAAATCCCCTAGTCACCACACTCCGGCGCCTGTTCGGGTACATGAGGGAGAATTTAGCATGGCCAATGCACCTAACCAGGACATCTTTCAGACTGTGTGAGGAAACTGGAGCACCTGGAGGAAACCCACACAGACATGGGGAGAACATACAAACTCTGCACAGAGTGACCCAAGCCAGGAATTGAACCCAGGTCCCTGGCACTGTGAGACAGCAGTGCTAATCACTGTGCCACCGTGCCACCCATAATTGCCTCCAAATTTACCAAACAGGGTGTTTGTTTACATGTCGATCAGTTTGGTGTAGCTTGCAGACAATGCTGACAATAGTTTTTACAGAGGCAGAGTATAGTTTGGGTAGTTACTGAGGGGAGTTTGTTGTGGATGGCTGTTGTTAGCATTGTTGCCTGAGTGTAGTTTGCATGTTCCACATTTGGCTATGCTCTCTTCAATCTGGGAAACCTTGAAGTTGCCTCTGGCTCCTTCTGGCAACACAAGTATCCCTTCACCTGAAGAGCCTGAAGAGCATAAACTGTCGCTGCTGAAATTGTGAAGAATTTGGAAGGAGCTGGAGATTTCGACATGCTCTTTCTATTTAAAATGACAAGACTTGGTGGGTGCACACAGCTTTAGAGAGCACATTATTATTCAGTCGGTTGTAAAAATGGGGTGTGTCCCGTACATGTGTCAAGTATTTTTTTATTCTTTCGTGGAACAAGGGCATCCGTCGCTGACTGGCCAGCATTTATTGCCCAATCCTAGTTGCCCTTGGAGGGCAGTTGAGAGTCAACCACATTGCTGTGGCTCTGGAGTCACATGTAGGCTAGACCGGGTAAGGACGGCAGATTTCCTTCCCTAAAGGACATTAGTGAACCAGATCGGTTTCATGGTCATCAGTAGATTCTCAATTCCAGATATTTATTATTGAATTCAACTTCCACCATCTGCGGTGGCAGGATTTGAACCCAGCTCCCCAGAACATTAGCTGAGTTCCTGGATTAATAGTCTAGCGATAATACCACTTGGCCATCACCTCCCCAGTTAATTTCTGTTCATTTTGAAAAGGGAACAGGTGTAAGGAATATTTCACAGATTGGCAAGATTCAACAATTAGGAAAGCAGTAGAAAATATTTTAAAGTAGACAGGTGGACTTGAGGACAGAGAGGAAGCAAAAACCCAGTGAGACAAGTTATAAGATAAAATGAAGGTAGTCAAAAAATAGCTGTCGGACACTGATAGTAAGAGAGGCAACCCAGAAACTGGGGGACTTGAGAGAAAGATGGAAATTGCATTTATAAACCACCTAAGCGCATCCTAAAATTCTTCACAAGCAATGAAGTACTTTTACATTACAGTCTCTGCCGTAATGTTGGAAATGCACACAGAAAAATCCCACAGTCAGGACATTAAAGACCAGATCATCTGTTGCAGCTGTTTACTGAGGGTAAACTGTTGGGCAAAAACTGCAGGAAATCCCTTGCTCTTCTCTGAATAGTGCCCCTGTTTCTTTTACATACACCTGAGGGCGGTTGTGGGCTTGATTTAACCATGTACTTGGCCTGAGAATTATAGATGGAGACATTGTAGAGGGAGCTTTATTCTGTCTCGAACTCCATTCTGTACCTGTCCTGGGAGTGTTTGATGGGGACAGTGTAGAGGGAGCTTTACTCTGTGTTTAACCCTATGCTGTACCTGTCCTGGGAGTGTTTGATGGGGCCAGTGTAGAGGGAGCTTTATTCTGTATCTATCCTTATGCTGTACCTGTCCTGGGAGTGTTTAATGGGGACAGTCTTCAAATGATTAGCTTCACCCTTGATGAACAAAGAGACTTATTTAAAAGTCAGAAAAACTTTCAGATATCTGTCAGGAAATAGCCAAAATATCCACCACCATTATTTTCTTGTTTTGTCTCTCCCCCACATTCAGCGCAATAATGGCCAAAAATCCACAGTCTTCTTTCCAGGAATCCTGCCCCAACCCTTTGAACCCCCTTAAATCAGCATCAAGATTGCACCTGGGTGTAAAAGATAATTTTAAACACCACAGTTAGATCACCCCTTAATTTTCTATACTTGAGAGAATACAAGACACGTTTATACAACATGTCTTCAAGATTACAGGTGGATGTAAAAAATCCCAGGGCACCATTCCAAAGAAGAGCTGTTATCACCAGTACCCTGGCTAATATTTATCCCTCAGTCAATAGCACTAAAAATAGATGATTCTGTTGTTATCTCATTGCAGATTGCTGTTCACAAATTGCCTGCTGTATTTCTCACATTGCATCAGCCACTACACTTCAAAAGCAATCTGTTATTTGTAAAACACTTTAGGATGTCCTGGCCTTGTGAGAAGTGCTAATTAAAAAATAGCCTTTCTTCCTCTTGATTTCTTTCTGTGATAATGGTCCTGTGAAGCACCTTTATAATGGTCAAGGTGCTATATAAATACAATCCATTTAACATAAGGCATGCTTGTTTAGTGTGAAGTTACTGCGCTTGTATCCTCTACAACGTTCTGTAAAATGCATCCACTTGTGCATAACTGCAATGTTGTGAAAGCTGGGTGGGATTGTAAGAAGCTGCATAGAGATGTAGAAGTGAGATGAAAGGAAGATATCAGGTGGCGTATTATATGGGGAAATGTGAAAGTAGTACTAAGAATAGAAAAGCTTAATATAGTTTAAAAGGCATTAAACTTCTAAGTGTTGATATTCAAAGACTTGCACATCCTCTTACAAGAAACACAGAAAATTAACATGCAGGTACGGCAAGCAATTAGGAAAGCAAATTAAAGTTAGCCTTTATTGGGCAGGAATTGGAGTTGCAGGGATAAAGCTTGTTCCAGTTGTATAAGGTTTAGTGAGACCACACCTGGATTACTGGTCTGATGAAGGGTCATCCTGACTTGAAACATTAGCTCTATTCTCTTTCCACAGATGCTGTCAGACCTGCTGAGTTTCTCCAGCATTTTCTGTTTTTGTTTGAGATTCCAGCACCCACAGTAATTTACTCACATCGGAGGCAGGTACAGTGAAGGTTCACTAGATTGACCCCTGGAATGAGACGTTTCAGAGACTGAGTAAATTGGGCCTATGCTCTCTGGAGTTTAGCAGAATGAGAAGTGATCACATTTAAACATATAAGTTTTCTAAGGGGCTTGACAGGGAAGACACTGAGAGGTTGTTGATCTTTTAGGATTGAGATTAGAAGTTTCTTCTCTGTGAGGGTTTTGAAATTTTGGAATTGTGCTTGCTCCATCATTGATTCTACTCAAGGCTGAAATATCCAAGTTTTTGGTCTCTCAGGGAACTAAGGGGAGTGAGTGGGAAAGGGGAACTGAGGCAGAAGATAAAACATAAGAGCACAGAGTAGGCCCAAGGGGTTATCCAGTTCCTACTAATGATGTTCTTATGTAACAATAATCACCATAACTTAATTCAATTGTGGCTATCAAAAGGGAATTGGATAATTGCCTATAGAGGATAGGGGGAAAAGGAAAGGGGAGTGGGCTTAGCTGAGTTGCTCTGGCAGGGAGCTGGCACAGACACAGTGGACCAAATGGTCTCTTTCTCTGTTGTAACCATTCTGTGATACTACTTGTATCCTCATTTCAATGAACTTCGCCCTTTTAAAGTTACATACAAGTCTCCTGGTATTTGCTATATCTGAATTTGGATCATGATAAATGGAATCATTTTGCTGCTATCGCCTCCTTTCTATTTTCAGTGTCATTAACAAATACCACATGAGAACGAGCATTGCTTCTGCTGCTTCTCTTGACGCACTGAGCAGTCATGCAATACGCTCATCAACTCTGACTCTTAATTCACTTGGGTTTTCTCAGTTTATATTGGTTGAATAAAATATCACATTAAAGCAATCTTTAAGATATCAGGCGATACTGCCTCCCTTTCTGAACATACAGTACCCCAGAAGATTATATTCACTCTGTGGTGGTATGTGGGGATGGTGCCTTTAAGGACAACACAGCAGAATAAGGGTCACCTGACCTGGGGGAGCAATTGGGATTCAGAGTGGGGAAATCACCCCTGAGGGGGGAGTCCTTCTTAGACAGGAGACATGTAGGGAGCTAGGTGTTGGCATGAGGCTGCTGTTTTCTTATTACTAAATCCTTCTTGGAGTCATAAATGAAGTCTATGAAAATGCATAATTACACACTCCCTCCCCTTGTACTAATCCTGAATCCAAGTCCCATTTCTTCTAAAATACCTACCACTTTCCTTCTCAAAGCCTTCTTGAAACTCTCTCTTAGAATCACCCCATCTACCCCTTAACCTCCCTGTTGTAGTGGATAGAGGCCTAATCTGTGAACTAATTCCTATCAGCAATCTCACTTCACTTGAATATGCATCAAAAGCAGAAGATCAGCACGCGAAACATTATTAAAGATAACTAATATCATGCCCTTTGAATCATGCAAGGATGGAAACTGTAATAAATCCAGGGTGAAAGTAACAAGGGATTTATTGCCAATGATATTTATTTACAACAAAAGGTCAGGCAGAATGCGGCTATTAAACTCTCCTCCCAGTCTCTAAGTCTGGGACCTCCTCGACTCCGGATACATTCCCTTGCTCCCAATTAGCTCAGCTTCCTGCCTCAACAGTCCATAGGTCTGGCCCAATGGCATGGCCCTCAGGGAACGCCCCCTTAAAGGGGCCACGCTACCACAGAAACCTAAGTACACATTTCTCCATATTTAATTTTTTAATGAATTGCTTGTTCTTAAAACATCCTCGACTTTCAGGTGCTTCATCATCATGCTTAATTCTAAAATTAGCCTCCAGTCTTGTCTAAGTGCAAACTGATTCAACTGGCCAATCAAGCTACACAACTGCTCTGTTTCACCTTCAGACGTGACGTGATCTTTTTATGATGTTCTGGCACGTTTAACTGGGATAAAAGTAACACTCTCTAAATTTTATATTGCTGATTCCAAGTTACTCCAGACTTACTCTCTAAACCAATATATTTAAAAACCCCTGAGGCCATGATTTCCAATCTTAAAACCCACATTAATCTTATTAATAACACATTTCTCCAATCCCACAGTACTACTCCATAAGAAATCATCAACATGCATTATGGAGAGACCTGAAAGTTTCTCTTTTTGATACCCAATAAAAAATTGCAGGATCTGCTTTTAATTGAGCGCAACCTACTTACAGCAAAACAGATCTCCCTGAAAAATATCAGCCCCTTGAGACATGATTCAGGCCATAAACACATTTGTTTAGTTTGCCTCTTTAGGTGGTTTCAGGAACACATCTCTCTGAAGTTATCACTCTGCAAAAACGTAGTTTTTATGTCAATTGATCTATACTCCCATGAATATGTGGCTAGAAAAAGACTTTCAGTCTTACCTTTTTCACTGTGGGAAAGTGCAATCTAACATCTGTATCACCAAGTCACTATTCAAAACTTCGAACAACAAAGCTAGCTTTCACCTTTACAAACTCTATCTACAAGGACTTATTCCATTACAAATCCATCTGTGTGAGTAGACTGTCTGCTGAACACCAAATTCCCTCCAACTACTCTAATAAGGGCAGTACAGTGGCACAGTGATTCGCACTGCTGCCTCACAGTGCGAGGGACCCAGGTTCAATTCCCAGCTTGGGGTCACTGTCTGTGTGGAGTTTGCACATTCTCCTCGTGTCTGCATGGGTTTCCTCCGGGTGCTCCGATTTCCTCCCACAGTCCAAAGATGTGCAGGTTAGGTGGATTGGCCATTCTAAATGGGATAGTGTGGGATTCTCTTTCAGAGAGTCGGGTGCAGACCCGAAGTGCTGAATGACCTCCTCCTGCACCACAGAAGAATTGGTGAAAGGTCATTGACCCGAAATGTTAACTGTTTCTCTTCACAGATGCGGCCTGACCTGACCGGCCATTCACACCACGCTCCTGCTGCAGTGAGGTCGGAGAATGTGGTGTCCACTGAGACCTTGGAGTTTCTCAGAATTTACCGGGGGGGGGGGAGGGAGGGGTGGCGGGGGTGTGTGGAGGGGGTCACTATTCCAGAAAAGCCTGCAGACCGCTGCTGAATTTACCCCATTACTCGTGTAGTTTGGAACCAGCAATAATCTTCACTTCTTGAGTGGGCAGAAAACTTGGTGGGTGCGGTTTGACATCTGGCTACACATTTCCCTTGACTGTAATGGTTTGGACCAGCAGGATTTGCCAAAGGGAAAATTACTTTGCACTGCCCTGATTCTCTAAAATGTCCCCCCACCCCACAGGCAGAGAAAGGCAAAGTGATTTGTGGAAAGATTTCAAGGAACCAGAGGAAGACTGAGTGCGTATTCAAGCTCCAGCGATCAAGCCTGAAGAATTATGGAACTGAGAATCCAGACAGGGAGGCTGTGAACTGTGACACAGGATTGGAGAACTTCATTTAGAAAGTGGGGAGTATGGGGATGGAGGAATTTGAAGATGAGGACAATCAAATTACAAGAGCACATGAACCCAAGAGAGTTTGGCAAGGGTGTTGATACAAAAGTGGTTGGAAAGGAGTGCAGAGTTCTGAATTAACTGGAATATGTTGGAGCTGGGATGCTTCAAGGACCTGGCTCATGTCTGTCCTTGTTCAGATGCCCTGATTTGTAACAGTGTGCATAGTGCGCTATCAGTAACGTATTTAACACAATTCCCTGGTTACTTCATAGGCTGTTACACTATAAGAGGGTGGAATATGTCTTATGTGATAGTGGGTAACAGATTGCCAATTCACTATTGACCACTTTGTTACCAACCAAGACAATCCCCTAAATCCTTTGCAATTGTCCTTTGTGTGAAATTGTAGATTGATTAAACCCATGGTTTCCATCTTCTCCTATCTTGCAGATACCTGGCGATTCGCTACCCACTGCGCTCCCGCGAGCTGAGGACTCCCCGGAATGCCCTGACTGCCATCTGCATTATCTGGGGAATCTCACTTATCTTTGCCAGCCCTTACCTCAGCTACTACCAAGTGGTCCACTACAGGGACATGACACTCTGCTTCCCAGTCTGGGATGAGTACAGACGCAAGATTATGGACCTTTCCACCTTCATCTTTGGGTACATCATTCCGGTGTTGATTCTGAGCCTGGCCTATACCAGGACCATTAGGTATCTCTGGACTGCCGTGGATCCTATTGAAGACATGTCTGAGTCGAAGAAAGCCAAGCGCAAGGTCACTAAGATGATTATCATCGTGGCCGTCCTGTTCTGCCTCTGCTGGCTGCCCCATCACCTGGTTATCTTGTGTTTCTGGTTTGGCCACTTCCCACTCAACCAAGCCACCTATGTCTTCAGGCTCCTGTCACACTGCATGTCTTATGCCAACTCCTGCCTCAACCCCATTGTCTATGCCTTGGTCTCCAAGCACTTCCGCAAGGGCTTCAAGAAAGTCTTCAATTGCCTGCTGCGGAAAACAGTTGTCAATAAAGTGCATGTGGTGCAGGTGGCCCACACGGAGGCTGGTTCGACTGAGGCATTGCACATCAGTGAACACAACAACCCAACAACCAGCCAGCAGTGGAACCAGCCGGGTCCTACGAGGCACAAGGTGGTACCACCAAGAACCTTCCTGGCCTTCAATGTAACCTAGCCCCTGGAACTGAGCCAGGGGGCTGAGACCGAATGACCCAATTGGTTGGATTTGTGTTTCCACAATCCCCCGTGTAGAGAACATGCAGAAATGAAAACAAAGGAATTTGCAATGCAAGAGACAAAAAGCCGAATCTAGTCCAGGCATTATTAGAGAGAGAGAGAGATTGTAAAGCAGATTAGAGGTGGCTGGTCACACTGAGTATTGATAATGTTAGAAGATGCAGGAATCTGTTTGGATTCTGTCAGCTGATAATGCTGAAGGAGATATTAAATGAAAAGCTTGTCTGAACTCCCCTTTCTGAATGTAACAAATCTTCAGAAATAACACACAATATTTTACTGTTATTGTCACAGCACCGGAAGAGCTATGGCTTGGGCAGAATTTACTGATGTGGGAATAGCTGTGAAATGCTATTACCTGATTGCTGGATTTTGTGTGTTTATTCCCACTCTGCCAAAATGCAGCTAGTGGTGCCAAAGCAAATACAAAACACTTAAGCTTTGAGTATTAAAGTATTAAAGGACAAGTTCTATAAGTTTAGTTTGTATTCTCTTGAGTTTAGAAGATTGAAGTGATCTGTTCACCTCAACATATTATCATATTTTGACTGGGTAAGTCGAAAGAAATTATTCCCTCCAATGAGAGACATCACCAGAACTTTCGGATGCATTTTTTCACCCAAAGGGTAGTGAAAATTTGGAACTCTTTCTCCCAAAAGATTATAGATTCTTTGGGACAATTATTGGAATTTTCAAGACAGATATCAATATGTTTTTGTTGGGAAAGGGTTTCATTGGGATTTGAAACAAAGGCAAGTAAATGGAGTTGAGCTACAGATCAGCTTTGATCTGATGGAATGGCAGAGTACGCCTCAGGACCTTCTTCTGGGTTCCTCGGATCAGCTGGCCTAACCTAGCTCTGCTTATCTTATCACTCTGGCTAGCAAGGATTAAGAAATAACTTACATTTATCTTGGACCTACCATAAATTGCAAATATCCCAAAGTGCTTCATATACAGTGAATTACATTACAGTGTAGTGCTGATGTTATGTGTGTTAATGTGGAGACTATTTGATGCATAACCCCACAAACAACAATGAGATCAATGGCAAGTTATCTTGTTCTGGGTGGTATTGGAAAAGGGAGGAATTCTAATCAGGATAATGGAAAAATACCTTCCTGTTCTTGTCTATACAGCACCGTGTGGGCAGGCAGTTATCTCCAGGATGAGAATTCCCTCGGTACTGTACTGAAATGCCAGGCTAGATCGTCAGGTGCTGGGCTTGAACCCACAATCTCCTGACTCATGGTCGAGAGTGCAAGAGCTATGTTGGCATGTGGGTAGTCAAGGACCTGTATGATAAGTGGCATGATGTCAACATTTGCTGAGATGATAGTGAACATTTTAAAAAATGTAGTAAGGTTAGCAGTCTCCCAGTGGGAAAATTGGGAGGAGTAAAATGCCGCCTAGACAAGTTAAACAGTGTACAGCTTGTAAAGGAACAACACTTTCCTCAAGATGCCTTATTTTTGTGGGGGTGTCCTCGTTGGGCTCGCTGTGAGAGTTCATTGACAACATGAATTCAGACACAAATCTGTTTGAATCCAACACCAAGATAGGTTATTGAGGGCATTTTAGTTAATGGCATACGATCTAATGGCTAAGGATTGAGAGTGTGAATATAGATCAGATAGGACTTGGCTGAGGGAAGATTGATGGTGTATATGACGCTCAGATAAGACCTGGGTGACTTCATGGTGACAAGCTTGCATCCAACTGTGAACGATCACCACCTCCTACTCCAAACGATCACCACCTCCTACTTCAACCGATCATCTCCTACTCCAAACGATCACCACCTCCTACTCCCAACGATCACCACCTTCTACTCCAACCGATCATCTCCTACTCCGAACGATCACCTCCTCCTACTCCCAACGATCACCACCTCCTACTCCCAACGATCACCAGCTCCTACTCCCAACGATCACCACCTCCTACTCCCAACGATCACCACCTCCTACTCCAACTGATCACCTCCTACTCCGAACGATCACCTCCTCCTACTCCAAACAATCACCGCCTCCTACTCGGAACGATCACCACCTCCTACTCGGAACGATCACCACCTCCTACTCCAAACAATCACCGCCTCCTACTCGGAACGATCACCACCTCCTACTCCAACCGATCACCTCCTACTCCGAACGATCACCACCTCCTACTCCAAACGATCACCACCTCCTACTCCGAACGATCACCACCTCCTACTCCCAATGATCACCACCTCCTACTCCAACCGATCACCTCCTACTCCGAACGATCACCACCTCCTACTCCGAACGATCACCACCTCCTACTCCAACCGATCACCTCCTACTCCCAACGATCACCACCTCCTACTCCAACCGATCACCTCCTACTCCGAACGATCACCACCTCCTACTCCAAACGATCACCACCTCCTACTCCAACCGATCACCTCCTACTCAGAACGATCACCAGCTCCTACTCCAAACAATCACCATCTCCTACTCCCAACGATCACCACCTCCTACTCCCAATGATCACCATCTCTTACTCCTGGTTCAATTGCCAGTCTATGTTCACATATGCAGAAGTGAACCAGTGCCGATAGAACTGTGCACCTGTTTGAATAATGAACTTCACAAGTAGGAAGCTGGGAAGAAATGCTCAATAACACCTGTGGACATTAAGTAGGGAAGGAAATAATGCTTGGGATTGATTATCACTGGAGGGAACGCTCAGATCATGCCAGTATGGTTAGTGTGTGAGGTTCCATCACTACAGTATTAATTCTGTCTTTGCAATCCTGTTGCTGTTTTGTACATACCCAGGCCTGGCTGTGCTTAGATTAGGGTCTCATCAGTTAATGTATATGATGTATATGATGTTGATTGTGATATGTTGTTTGAAGTAGTTGATGTGTCTAATGTTGCTGTCAAATATGATGAAAGAACAATTCAACAATTTCATCTGCTTTTGTTCCAGGGAATGTGTGTATCAGTTAAATGTCTTCTATATTTTAATAAATATACTATGGATCAAAAGGTTCTCTTCTCCAAGATTGTCTTGCACACTGACAACAGGAATCACCTCTGCCTGTTCAAAGGATCAAATCTACTGTCTGATGACCAATGAGAACCCAGGTTTAACTTGCATTCTTATCCCACCAGGTTAACATGAAAGATTCACTACAACTGGCCTCGGAGGCCTGATTTAGAAAGCAATAAATCTAGCCAGGGTTCCAGTCCCCTGTAAAGTAGATCCCCAGTATTATATTATAGGTGGGATTTTATAGTCTCACTTGAGCGACACTGGAAATTCCTGCCCGAGGTCAATGGACATTTCCGTTGTCCACCCCTGGCCCACTCTGATTCCATGGCGGGCGGGGCCATTATAATGCCATTATAATGGAAAGGTGTTTGGTAGAATCGGGGCTAATCTGAGACTGAAGAATAGCACCACCCATGGTATGATCTATAGAGTCATATGGTAACAGACTGAGAGAACAATGTAGAGAGAACACTCTGGAAGCAGCCTTCCTGTGTAGTAGCAGCAGCATGTGTGCCAGTAACCTGGGACCTGTAAATAGTTAAAGACCAACAATAAAAGGTTCATGTTTAAACATACAAGTCTCACAATCCCGTTACTGAGACATCTAAAGAACCAAAGCATCTATGGGCCCACTCCCCCTTCTGATAGCTCACACTTCACCCAAATGACCATTGGACATAGACTGTGAGGGCTCAAGGTACCACTTGGGATGATGGTTAAGAACTTAGGATGAGCTCTCATTTTCCAATGCCTGATCCTGGTGCTGAGGGATATCCCCACAGGGGGAATAGGATTAACGTCATTGATATACCAACTGGAGAAATACATCCTACGACTGTCATTATCTAACACAGCGTAGCCATTAGTCCCAGTCATGCGGAATTCTCCTGAAGGCAGTGGAGGCTTTCTGAGTGTTCACAGAACACAATCTACCCAGGCTGAAGAGGAAGCCCTGTCAAGATTTTTAAAAAATGTATTTATGGGGAGCACAATTCTCGTGCTGTGACAATCTAGGGGCCCTTCTCCTGTACTAACAGAACGAGTCAGCCATGGCTCAGTGGCTTCCTCAGCCAGAAGGTTGTGGTTCAAGCCCCTCTCCAGAGACTTGAGCCCATAATTGAGTATAGATCAGTACTGAGGGAATGCTGCACTGTTGGATGTGCCACATTTTGGATGAGCCACATTTTGGATGAGATAGCAAATCGAGACCCCGTCTGCCCACTTAGATCGATATTAAAGATCCCATGGGTCTAACCACTATGGCACAGTGGTTAGCACTGCTGTCTCACAGCACCAGACACCCGGGTTCGGTTCCGGCCTTGGGTGCCTGTGTGTGTGGAGTCTGCATATGCTCCCCATGTCTGCGTGGGTTTCCTCTGGGTGCTCCAGCTTCCTCCCACAATCCAAAGATGTGCGGGTTAGGTGGATTGGCCTTACTAAATTGCCCGTTAGTGTCAAGGGGATTAGCAGGGTAAATACATGGGGTTACAGGGATAGGGTCTGGGGGGAATGCTGTCAATCAGGCTCGGTGGGCTGAGTGGTCTCCTTCTGCAATGTAGGGATTTTATGATTCTAAGAGTTTGCTCTGCTTTCCCCGCCCCCAGTGTCGTAGTCAATATTATGCATTACATGCAATTTGTTTCCTATATTTAAATCTTCCTGAGGGTGAAGCATAATCCAGGCACAGGCCTTGCCCTGCACATCAGCACCAGAGATGGATGTCAAACAGGGTTGGGGGGGGGGGGGGGGGGGGAGTGGGTGGAGCCAGAGATGCTTTGTTTCTAACTTTTCAATGTAAAGGATTTCATCAACAAGTCAAATCTGCTGCAACATTTTCTGGTGACCTAACCCACTGAAAGACGGCCCATCCTTATGGGTAATCAGACAGTTGGCATGAGTTGGACTGAGGCTGCACCAGTTTGGGATGCACCAAGGGAGGGAAGTTTAAACACAGAATCCCAAATGCAGACCGGGCTATAATGGAAATGCACTCTGACATAGAGAGTGAAGTGTGAACTTTGAGCTGCAGTGCAGGTCACAGCTAGCTGTGGCAAGGTTACCAAAGGATTTATAAATTAAGAACAGGACTATCAAATCAATAATCAATCTTTTCTGAATATATCGATTCCCATGTCCAGTTGGGGAGCTGTTGGTTGCAATATTGACTGTTTTTTCTAACTTGTATTTGTTTGGCAGTACAGAACTTGGGTATCACTAAAAAAAGATACATGGGCTGGAATTTTACCAGCCCGCCACAGGAATCAGAGCGGGCAAGGGGCGGAGCATGGAAAGGTCTGTTGACCTCGGGCAGGATTTTACGGTTTCGGGACGAGTAAGGCCGTAAAATCTGCCCACGTTGTCAAAGCTTTTCGTCCTGCACTGATCAGGGCAATTTGCAAGAATATCAAATGTAAAAGGGAACAACAATTTACACTTTATGAGAAGAGTGCACTGATTGGTTGGCAAGTGGACTCTGATTGGTAGACGTGTTGCCATGGAGAATGCATCAGTTAACTAATAACAGACAGTTAACTACCAAGCTTTGTTTTAATTCAAACCAGGCAGGTTGACTCTGGTCAAGGCATTGCCCTGGGAAATGAACCAGAGAATGGTTGTGACCTATTTTGTTTGGTTAAAAGAGGTGCAATGTGTGTACCTGGTTTTTCTGTCTACAAAGGACAGGGCCCGGTTCCAAAATCTTCAGATAAAATAAAAGACTAATGAATACAGGAAATTTTGGAAATCGTGGGTGGGATTTTTACAGCCTCGCTTGTCCCGAAATGTTAAAATCCCACCCAAGGTCAACGGACCTTCCCATGCTCTTCCCCTCGCCCGCTCTGATTCCTGTGGTGGGCGGTAGGGTAAAATTCTGGCCAGAGAGTTGTGACATGTTTTGGTCATCTGCTCAATACAGGCCCTGACTACAGTTTAATATAATATTTTAATACTTTATTTGGAACAGGGACAAAGTGCCAGCCATCAAAATTTTCAGGAAAGAAACCTTTGGTATCCATTGTCCCACAAAACACACAAAAGGGGTACAGAAAAACTAAGGTACAGAGTAAAGGACCATGTTAGACATTCCCAGGTCATGTACAACATGGTTAGATATAAATCTCCCTCTACACTGTCCCCATCAAACACTGCCAGGACAGGTACAGCACGGGGTTAGATACAGAGTAAAGCTCTCTCTACACTGTCCCCATCAAACACTGCCAGGACAGGTACAGCACGGGGTTAGATACAGAATAAAGCTCCCTCTACACTGTCTCCATCAAACACTCCCAGGACAGATATAGCATGGGGTTATAGATACAGAGTAAAGCTCTCTCTACACTGTCCCCATCAAACACTGCCAGGACAGGTACAGCATGGGGTTAGATACAGAGTAACGCTCCCTCTACACTCTCCCCATTAAATATTCCCAGCACAGGTACAGCACGGGGTTAGATACAAAGTAAAGCTCCCTCATCACTGTCCCCATCAAACACTCCGAGGATAGGTACAGCACGGGGTTATAGATACAGAGTAAAGCTCCCTCTACACTGTCCCCATGAAATACTCCCAGTTCAGGTACAGCACGGGGTTAGATACAAAGCAAAGCTCTCTCTACACTGTCCCCATCAAACACCCCCAGGATAGGTACAGCACAGAGTTAGATAATTAAGCTCCCTCTACACTGTCTCCATCAAACACTCCCAGGACAGGTGCAGCATAGGGTTACAGATGGAGTAAAGCTCCTTCTACGCTGTCCCCATTAAATACTTCCAGGACAGGATAGCACGGGGTTATAGATACAGAATAAATCTCCTTCTATACTGTCTCTATCAAACACTCCCAGGACAGGTAAAGCATAGGGTTAGATATAGAGTAAAGCTCCCTCTACACTATCCCCATCAAACACTCCCAGGACAGGTACAGCACGGGGTTAGATATAAAGTAAACCTCCCTCATCACTGTCCCCATCAAACACTCCGAGGATAGGTACAGCATGGGGTTATAGATACAGAGTAAAGCTCCCTCTACACTGTCCCCATGAAATACTCCCAGTTCAGGTACAGCACAGGGTTAGATACAAAGAAAAGCTCTCTCTACACTGTCCCCATCAAACACCCCCAGGACAGGTACAGCACGGGGTTAGATACAGAGTAAATCTCCCTCTGCACTGTCCCCATCAATCACTCCCAGGGCAGGTACAGCATGGGCTTAGATACAGAGTAAAGCTCCTCTACACTGTCCCCATCAAACACTGCCAGGACAGGTACAGCACGGGGTTAGATACAGAGTAAAGCTCCCTCTACACTGTCTCCATCAAACACTCCCAGGACAAGTACAGCACGGGGTTAGATACAGAGTAAAACTCTGCTCTTATCAAGTACTTTGAAGGACATATAATGTAAGAATAGGAAGTCTAGGATAATTGACCCTAAAAATTCCACTTGTCACAATAATTAATGTGTAATATAAAAGACTCACACACACTCATTTAGTGCGAGTAGATTAAGGAAGTCACATATCGCTGAGGTCCTGTCCTGGTCACAGATCTTTATCATTAATTGTTCCTGTGGGCAGGCAAGAGATATACTGGCTTTAATTAGGCGGCATTATGAAAACAACAAGTGAATTGAGATGTACCAAAAGAATGTTAGGAAGCAGAGACCATACCAATATTTTTCATGTAAAGAAAACAATGAACAATGGAATGAATGAGCCACACAGAGAAATGTATTATAAAAACAAAAAACACTGGAAAATCTCAGCAAGCCTGGCAGCATCTGGAGAGAGAAACAGAGTTAACTTTTCAAAGCTGTATGATTTCTTCAGAGCGCCAATTGTTACTTATGCATCTATTACATTATGTGGAGATGCCGGCGTTGGACCAGGGTAAGCACAGTAAGAAGTCTCATAACACTCGGTTAAAGTCCAACAGGTTTATTTGGTAGCACAAGCTTTCAGAGTAACATTCCGAAAGCTTGTGCTACCAAATAAACCTTTTGGATTTTAACCTGGTGTTGTGAGACTTTTTACGCTATTACATTAGCCAGCCTATTTACACATTAATCTGGCATTGGTAGGATATGTTCACATAACAGTATCACACCAGGAGAAAATTAAACCTATAAAAGCCCCTCCGGAACTTTGACTTAATCTTCCTCCGGGGGTTCTGAGGAGTCAAAATGATACCCATGGAGTCATTTGCACAAGTCACTATCAATCCCAGTCTCATGTGTAATGCATGTAATGGGCTCTATCAATGATTTGATGAATAAAAGATCTCAATATTTCCTTGAACTTGTAATAAGGTAGAAAGGTTAACAATTTCTCCTCAAAAATTAAACTGGTTAAATATAGAGTAAAGTTCCTGTTCTATGATTTAACCCCACCCTCACAGCAGTGTCCCTAGTGAAATTTGCAACTTTCTGCTGAACTAGCTTCAGATGTCTGGTCAGGACTGGACCACACTCAACTTTAAATTCGCTGAAGCTGGAAAATGCTGCCAG